>NC_142795.1:65894569-66194569 GCF_049724085.1 Artemia sp. Qi Xiang Cuo | reverse complement strand
ACCAAAAAAGAATGGAGATCTTAGACTCGTTATAGATTATAGGGCTCTCAAAAAACAAGTAGTTAGCGATAAATTTCCTCTACCAAGAATAGACGAAATTCTTGACTCAATTTAAAGCAAAAACAAAATTTTTACTTCTTTAGACCTTACCCAAGGCTACCACCAAGTGAAAATGGCCGGAAAGGATTTCCCTAAAACTACATTTTCAGCATCCGAATATAGATCTTATGAATACTTAAGGGTACCATTTGGGCTTAAAACAAGTTCAAGCGCGTTATGTAGACCCCTATTGCACCTGTTGAGAGGATTAAGGAATATAATTCATTTTGTCGATGATATTATATGCGTGGGGGAAAACACTGAGCAACACTTGGCAACTTTAGCTAAGGTGTTCGAGAAGTTCAGGCAAGGCAATTTAAAATGCCGGCCTGAGAAAGTAAATTTTTTCAATCCAAAATTAAATTTTTAGGAGTAGTAGTAACCCAGGGAAAGATATCCCCAGACCATGATAAAATAAAATGTGTTGAGAACCTCAAGCCCCCCAGAACTATGAAAGAATTAAGGGGCATCTTAGGCCTTACTGGCTACTTTAGAAAATTCGTACGCAATTATGCCCAAATTGCTAAACCCCTCACGGAATTAACCAAAGGAAACTCCCATAATGTTACCTGGTCCCAGGAAGCTCAAACTTCCCTAGACCAACTCAAGAAGGCACTCACTTCTGAACCAATTTTATCACTCCCTGATTTCGAAAACGGAAAATTCATCGTTACCACTGATGCTAGCTCAAAGGGCATAGGCGCTATCCTTTCGCAAACAAACCCAGAAGAAAACCCTAACCATCTAAAGTGAAAACCCAAACAAATAGAAAAATTTATATGCTATTAAAGTAAAACTTTATCAAAGGGCGAAAGCATCTATTCCGCCACAAACTTAGAATTATTATCTATTATCTACCACTTGGACAAATTTAGGCATTATTTAATTGGTAGAAAATTTATATTACGATCAGACCATAAAAGCTTGCAGTACCTGCACACCTTTAAAAACCCCACGCGCATTCGAGCGAGATGGATTATGAAAATCCAAGACCTAGATTATGAATTTGAAATTTTAAAGGGAGAAAAAACACAGCTTGAGACTTTTTGAGTGGATATCCAGAAAATTGTAAATTGGACACTGAAGAAAAGGAAGTTAATGCTATCAATGCTAAAAGCAAACATTGATGTAAAAAAAACAAAGTCAAAGACGCAGTAAAAGAAAATTAGATTAACTATTGTACCTTATATTTTGAAAATATAAAAATAAAGCAAAAAAAGGACTAAATGGGCGCAGCACTAATTGAATATTTCGTGAATGATAATGCTTTTCCTGATAAATTCAAAACTATTAGACAAGAGATAGATAATTTCTACTATGATCTTGATGAAAAAATACTGTGTAGAATTGTGACTGCTGAGACAAATAGAAACCAAACCTCGATAATGCCTGTATTACCACAAAACTTGATAGGGCCTGCATTTGAATATTTTCATTCGGACACAGGTGGACATTTACGAATTATGAAAACTTTACATAAGCTAAAACAATACTTTTACGTACAATCGGCACTGACAAAACTTAAAGACTTTGTAAGTACATGCGAAGCATGTAATTTGAGAAAAAACCCCCCAGCTTATCCAAATCCTCCAATTGGAAGGGTTCCAGCAGCAAAGTACCGCTTCGATATCATCTCATTTGACCTGTACGGGACAAATGGAGGCTTACCTGTTTCTAGCAGAGGCCATACATGTATTCTTTCGGTTGTAGATCATTTTTCCGGATTTACTTTTGCAAAAGCATTAAAAAATCAAGGTGCTTATGCCACAAGTAAGGCATTAGCAAAATTATTTTTACAATTTGGCATTCCTAATAAAATTTTGAGCGACAACGGGAGCGATTTTGTTGCAAAAGTAACAAAAGATTTAATTAGTTTCATTAATATAGAGAAAATGGTGAAAGCGCCGTACCATCCAAAAGATAATGTAAAAATATAAAACTTGCATAAAATATTTTCTAACGTTCTAATTTTTAACAAGAAAGACAATAGTCGTAAAGGTGACCCAGTCTTAACTTTTATACACTAATTTGTCCCCCCTGATTTGTACTAAGATACACACGGACATAATGTCCTTTATCTTTGTTTGCGAGTTTTTATAATCCCTTACTTGGTATATTGCGTATCTTGACGGTACTATCTCTGCTCCTAAGATTATCATTACGACGTCCTACCTAGGATGAGTACAACATACAAGAAAGTCAGGCACAAACTGGACAACTTTAATACTGACCAAGAGCTTAGAAACACACCCAAAGTTAAGGGGAGTACAAATTTCAAAATAGGAGACATTGTTTACAGAAGTAAATAGACGAAAACGGAAGGAAAAAAACTTTCAAATAAATATTTTGGACCGTCAAGACTAGTCAAAAAATAAGATAACGACTATACCTTTAAAATGGAGAACCCCCATCGCGGAAAAACTTACAAGGCGCATGTTAGCCGAATAAAAAGAGCAAAATTTCCAGAGAAATAGATTTCACATCCCTCTTCTACTGATTCGTCAGATTCGGAAAATGAGCCCCCTAGGTCAAGACTGGCAGAGCTAAAACCCTTTAATTTCTAACAAGGTTATTTTGAAAATGAAAGTGATGAACAAAACTTTGAAGAATTTTTGGCAATGGAAAATCTAGTTGTTCCTAAGAAAAAATCCCTAATACCAGGATTTTTTCCTGAAATAAAGACGCCAAAAAGTACAAAAAGTTATTCATCGGTGAGCGTGGGAGAGTTAGATTATACAATATTTCCAAAAACCCCATTTTTTACCGATATAGTTTCGACCCCATGTCCCCTCCAAAGATGGTTTCCCCTGCAACACTAATAGAAAGGCCCCCGTCCTTACATTAGGACTTGAAAAGAGCTGTAGAAACCCCTGTTATGACTGTAAATAAAACTCCTCCCAAAGATTTAACTAAAACAAACCTGCGAGAAGCTATGGATTTAATAAATTTTCCCATAAAAACGAGTCAAAGTACATTGCCCGAGAATAAAACTCCAAAGGATGACCAGCAAGGTTGAGATCATGATATAAAGGGGTCAAAGGTAAACAAGAAATACATATGGATACTGAATTTTAGGGGGTGGTACAGCGTGCAAGGACTTTCCAATACCCCGAAGAACATGAAATTCAGACCAGGACATAACTCCAAGTCCACTAGCAATTCTTCCCCCAACAATCATTTATAGTTCAACTCTCCCGAGGTGAAGCCTCCAATCAAGAAAGGAGGGAATAAAACTTGGCAGGCTAGGAAAATAAAACTGTATAACTGACTGGCCTGTAACATCTCACAAAGTAACGAATCGCTAATCCCTCATACAGAGATAAAAGACAATCATTCCGAAGAGTCTGACGGTGAATCAGACCAAATAGTAGCTAAAGAAATAGGGAAATCAAGGCCGACCTCAGCAGCCGCACACGGGAAACAAACGAAATTAAACGGTCAAGAATTTTTTAAAAAACAATACAAAAAATTTGACCTTTTTTCGCTATACAACCCGAAAAATAAAAAACCACAATAAACCGAGGAGAAAATCACGACACAGTCAGGTAGAACGGTCAAAAAACCTGACAGATGGAAATATCCATAATTAATGAAAAGGCAAATTTTAAAGATATGAATCTTTGAAATAAATTCAAACCATAATAAATTCGAAATTTTGCAATTAAAGTTAACAAATTCAATATCAATGAAAAAAAAAAATAATAATACGAGTAATGTCAAAACGTTGACGATCACAGAAAATAACCAAAGGTAGGAAGCTAGTGGTCTACTGAAAACGACAAATGGCGTTGGACCACGTCGTGTGGGAAGCCCGGGGAGGAACTCAAGGCCCATGATTGTTTTGTAATTTTTTTGTGTGTAAATGAACGTAGGAAGGGATATTTCTCAGTCCTTCAAGTGTAAGAAATTAGTATTTTTATGCCAATCAGGGCCAGTCAAAACAATACTTAAAGTTTGAATAGAAACTTCTGTGAGCTAGTTAAGTTTTAGTTTTTTGGATCAGAATGCTTTGAAAGAGAAACAGAGAGTTTACTTTCTTATAGCTCCGAGGAAAAAAAAAGAGAAAAGCGTTTTAATTTCATTATATTATATCTATGACGTATGCTGTCCTACAGCTGTGTTAAACATTACTTTCATATAGAAACAAAGGCATTTACGTCTTTAGCTCCTTGGCGAAAAAAATTTAATTTCATTAGTTTATATCTATGACGTATACAATAACAGAGAGATCACGGTTCTATTGTTCGGTAACAAAAATGTTATTTAATTTCATTGGTTTATCTATGACATATCTTGTGCTCTAATTTCTGTGACATATTTTCGCAAGTCAGTCACGTTATATCTTACCTATGCTAACTCAGGTTCCCCTCAGATTTTATATGAAAAATCGACCCATGTCCTAACCAAGATGGACATTATTAATTTGAAGGTGTTTCTCGCTTAACGGATTCTAATAAGACTTTAATATAATATTTATTTATTTAGTGCTGAAGGATTTGCCCAAACAATAGCCTTCTAAAAAGATATTGATGTCAGTTCTTCATTACGCTTATATTTTTTGCCAAGCATCAACTGGAATCTACGTGGGCAAGCTTGGAACCCTGCATCTAATTACCTCATTTGAAAGGCGAATATGAGGCACCAGTGTTGACTTGTAATTACGGAAAATCCAAGAGAAGAACACGGGAAAACAAAGAAGAACACCTCTGCATTTCAGCCGTTAAACCCGGAGCCCCATGAGAACGTCTAAGCCAAGAAATAGGGAAGACATCAGAAAACTAGTGGGTAGAGGTCTCCACTAGTCCTTGTTATGTCTTGTTCCCTCATTGTAGTATCGTTTGCGTAAAACCGTGTGGTTATGACGCTGCAACATGCGTTTCTTATACAGAACGGACTTGCGTGAACAATGCAGGCAAAAAAAAATATCGTAAAATTAGACCTCAAACTTAATAATGTAGGGTAAATTATGTTTATTTAATATCGATATTTTCGTTCTCCAAACAAATTTGAAGACATTTCTGTTTTCAATTTTTATTTTGAGTACCAATATTAGTGTATTTATTTAATTCTGTCTCATAGCTAAAAAATTATAACCCAATTAATGCGTGAATTATTGTATGTGTATTTACTTCAAAGAACATGTGATTCTGCCGCGTTGTTTTTATTACAGGAAAGTAAATGGACACTCTGGTCATTGAGTATTACAATAAGCTGCCCAGTACAGATACGACCCAGTAACATCTAGTTTCATCATATCTCAACCAACGAAGAGTACTCACCATAACTCCAGGCAAGTTTCATCCCAACTTCGTCTACGAAAACAACAGTTAACTTCGACCGTCGTTTCTTCGACCATGAACCATATTACGTATCAGGTACCACTATATTTGAACCTCAGTATCAAGTGCTTTAACGAACTATATAATCACTTAACTGCCGAGAACCCCATCAATCAGTACAAGACAACAATATTTAACGATATTTGAAGTTAAATAATATTTAAATTTGAAGATATTCGAAGACGAAATTAAAGACAATTTGAAGTTTAATTCTGAGAACTCCATCGATCAGCACATGATAAACGATATTTGAAGTTAAATGACATTTAAAGACATTTGAAGATGAAATTAAAGACAATTTGAAGTCTAATTCTGAGAACTCCATCGATCAGCACACGATAGACGATATTTGAAGTTAAATGACACTTAAAGACATTTGAAGATATTTCAGGCAGAAATTAAAGACAATTTGAACTTTAACTCTAATAACACCATCGAGCAGTACAAGATAAACGATATTTAACGATATTTGAAGTTAGATGATAGTTGAAGAGGTTCGAAGTTGAATTTAAATACAATATATTAAAAGAGTCACTATAGTAGGACGACAACCCGTTTCAAAAGGCACAAATGAACAATTTTACGCGAGAATACATTCTCTATGTGCCTCAAAAATCCTAAAAATGATATGCTGAGAAGAAAAACACCAACACCTGTAGTGGGAAGAATCATTTCCCAGTTGACTATTAGAACGATATTCAACGGCAATTTCCCAGTTGACTACTAGGGAAAACTTGCCGTGTGAAGACAACTAAAGTCAAACTGTTCCATGAAGAAACCATAACGTGAGTACTTCAAAATTTTGCCAGGACAATAGGAGTGAAGGACAGTAATTTACAACAGAAGGGTGTAGTACACTAAGGACACGAAAGGTGATGAATAGATGTGAAGCGAAATTCGTTACTTCCCAACAGCTTTGACAATGCAAAAATTTCAATAGTGAAAGTGTTTTAATGTCATCAGTGAATATGATGATCCAAATATTGTATGTTATAAATCGTTTGTGTATGTACCACAAGTAGAATTAGGTGTAATACTATTATGTTATTCATTTAACGTTGTGTAGATAGTATGTAGTACGTCATATAGACAGCAAAATAAAAAAAAAAAATAATTTAAAAGTATAATAGTCCCAACCTTATTGGAAAATTAAAATTAAACAGTGTTAGATGTATAAAAAAAAAAAAAAAAAATTTTTTAAAACTACGAATAGGCAGTTTATAATGAAGGGACGTCATTATTTCATGGGCAGGGTGATATGTACCATGAGTAAGATGCGATGTATTTGAAATACCAAAATAAAGTTCCTTTCTAAAGATAATTCCGACTTCTTATAATTAAGCTAAATCTAGTTGCAAAAATGAAAAGTTCTTAATCAGCAAAAAGAGAAATTGCATTTCTAGCTTCAGTCAGACAACAGCGCTAGTCGTTCTAATTTTGCTAAGATAAGTGTAGCAAAAAAAAATGCCATGCATAATATTTATAAGGAAATTTAAAAAGCAAAAAACTGTGTGAACTCCTGAATCATCTGAAAAATCTTTAAGAGATTATTGGACGAGGATTCGCGTCCTTGGGGCACGTGAGCCAATGGCAGGCAGTCCCTAGAGCGCAGGACGAAAGAACTGCGTTTGGGAGTGGGGTAAATGTGTTTTTTAATTTTAATATGAAGTCAGACCTGTACCGCAACCGCAAACGATACCGCAAACGATTAGTACCGCAAATAATCTCGGTCACCATTATTGTCATTGAAGTGACCCGTTGCTGTACAACTAAGCATGTAAGTTCAATAAATCTATTGTCTTTTTATATGTGTTTGTTTCTCTTGTATGTCTGAGTCTAGTCCGATAATAGGTAATTAGTTCGCCAGTCTCCAAGGTAAATGCTCCCAAAGGAATCTGATCTCCAGATAGCTCAAGAAAGAAGAAGCCACATTTGTATGTCTACATATTCAATTTTCTCTCATTAATTGAGAGCGGCGCCAGCCTAGTTGACACAATCTCCAGCGCTATAAGTGGCGCTATAGGAGAAATTTCTATCACCACAGTAGCGAATCTTCCCATTACCACAATATAAGTTCTTTTATCGCTACACATGTTGGACAATAGTATCGTGTCCCCTTATTCTTTCCCCCTCCCAGAACTCTATTAATATCGTTAATAGGACTGAAATGGACAATGGAATTGGGTTCACTAGGTGGTGTATATAACAACCAAACCCAGTGTCTCACCGATTTAATCGACGGGGCCCTGACTGGGAATATCACCTCCTTTTTATTAGTACGCACTCCCCCTTCAAATTCTGTTTCGCATTGGAGCACAGTAATGCCGATATTTAAATGGGCGTTGGCCCTTTCAAAAATATCTATCGACCTGAGTGTTACTGGAAATTTTCCCTCTAAACAAGAGAAATCTACTGGGGGAAAATCAGACCCCTCCTTCCCGTGCACGGCCCATTATTCCAAATTTCTCTTTGAAGCGTCATCTTTCATAGGTTCAAAAGCTGATATGAGGAAAGCGTACATGAAATATTTTTGGCCTGCTTCAAAACAGATTCGTTGAACGCCCTTGCATCCTTCTAAATCGGGATTATATTTTTAAACTATAGCCCTCTCCCCCACCCCACTCCCTCTTAAAATAAAATAAATTTTTTAATTTACATATATTTACACTTAAATTTTTAATAAATAAAACTACGGAACCACTCCCGTTCTCATTATAATTCTTGAGATGCGTGAAAATAGTGTCAATACATTGCATAAAAACTGTTTCATAATTTTCCAAATGAGAGTACAACAACAATATCTCGGTGTGTACATAATGATCGTACACTTCACTATGTCCTTCATTCAGATAAAATATTTTCAAAACGATTGAGGCTTTGATTCTGTCCCTATTCCCCACACCTGAATCTGGTTTTCTAAAAGTGCACGAATTTTTTCTGCATATTCATGAACGATATAAATGGGCTCAGTTATAAAATCCCCCCCCCATAAGTGAATTAAACGGATCCCCAAAAGTTGCAGTATAAACGACTATTGTATTCAATATCGAATTTGTTTGATGAAATTCTGGTAGGGATGTGAACTGTATATCATTACCGCCTCCTCCTTGTATATTATCGTCACCACCCCCTCCACCACTTTGTTCAACAATAGGGCTGTGAGAATCCATCGAAGACATTTCATTTTCAATTAAATTTGATTGAATAGGGGCTATGTTTATTAAATCAGAGGGGAAGGGTTCTCATTTAACTCTTTGGTAAAATTGTCTAAAATTTGTAATGTATTCAGGCTTAGCCATGGTAAGTCGCCCTCTGAACCAACTACAATGCTTTGCTCAACTATACTAGCGTCTACATCTAAATAATTACTCAATATAATTGTCAATAAATATTGTCAATAAGTTGTCAATATCAGAAGCTATTTCATCTAAATTAAAATTACTATGCCATTCATTATCGTCGATAGCTGGTGTTTCAATGTTCTGATTGTCACGAAACTCCATTGGTGGATCAATTTGGACCATTTCGTGACTTGTTTCTTAAGCTGATGAGGGGACAGCGCATATGGAATCAATGTAACCTATAAAAAAAATAGCCTATTTTCAAGGCGTCTATATCACCCTATTTTTACAATTGGATCATTATTTTCATATCATTTAAACATGTGCTTAAAAAACACGCTTAATAGTAGCAATATCACTATATGTGTGCATATAGTGTCATTTGGATAGTTTTTAAGCTTTGTAATCACGTCAATTTCAAAAAACTGACAACTTGTATTTATTTCTATATCATTAACAATATTGATCCTATTTTTCAGTTAAAAAATTTAATTTTAATACTAAATTGGCCATATTATACTATCTCAGCGAATTATCTAGTAGACAGAAAAATAAGGAGCGCGTGTACCGTTCACACACACACATACAAACACGCACAATAAAATAACGAAAATCATGACATGTAATATACTTAATGACATCGCTATTGAATTTGCAATACTCATAGTTTTCTCAGCGAATTATGTATTAAACAGAAAAATAAACAGCGCTTTGCGCTGTCTATAATGAAAATTACTTTCTAGTTTCATCTTAATTTGCTCAAAAATAGAAAACAAACATGATATGAAACTATTTGTCATAATCAACATCTGCCCCCATCCCCTCTTGCAATTCATAGGATTTACTCTAGACAATATGAAGGGAATAAAAAAGTATCTTTTTCAACGAAACCTTTGCTAAGCTGCTATCCTGATTTATAAGATTCAGCAGGTCGGGTGTGTGCACTTGACAGGATTCGATAATTTTAAACGCTCAAAAGGAGTGCGTTATATTTCCTTTGGGAGAAAAAATCTTTAGCGAGAAATAAAATTTAAAAACTAAAATTATGATCTACAGTTTACGTGTTGAGGGCTGTAGGGGCTACATCATTTTCGCCTTGTATAGAGGGCGAAGGGCCTGGCAACGTTTGTCTAGGTATGGTGGATGGACCAGCAAGGTCATAGCCATGTATAGGCGTGGTACACTGAGCTGAAGGTCTTGGCCAACCCCCTTACTGCACAACTGATACCCTCACAGGGGTTTTATCAGTGGTTCTCCCTTTTTTGATTGCGGGGAGCATTTCTCACAATTGTCCTAAAAAAGAACAGAAAATTTAGTATAAAATAATGACTCCCTGTTACAGAAGAAAAGAAATTAGATAAAGTAGGATTTTTATGAAAGCCTCTTAAACTAATAATCATCTAAAAAGCAGATAAAATCTTTGAATACGAAAATGAGAGCATTTAAATTGCCCCGTCCCTACCTTTCCGGCAAGGTAAAACTTTGAAGATTTAACTAAACCATTATTTGTCTTCATAATGCCATTTGAAAATAGAACACTCCCCTCATTAGGTATAATTGTCTGCAAAAGCATCCCTTTTCCGCTCTGTTAATAAAAAAATATCTCTTTTAATTTGCAAATAATTCGTTTCCCTTTCTGAGACCATCTAGAATTATGTGAACCCGTAAGTTTAATCCTTTCAATGTGGTGCTACCACCCTTGTTTTTCTTAATTTAGATAAGGCGCGTGCGAAGGTTGTTTACGAAATCTCCCCTCTCGAGATATAATCACACACAGTTTTTGTCTATATCGCGAGTTTGAAGATTCTGGTGGTTTTAAATGCATGTGAAAAGACACTTTAAAAGAATAACCTTAAATGAACGAATTAAATGGTAATGAATGGTGGGGGGAGGATGGGGTTACATAGTGGAAAAAAGAGCGTATTTACGCTTTCTAACGACTATAAACATCTCGTAGTGGAGATTTTTTTTTTTGGGGGGGGGGGTATACCCTGAATTTGAATATATTGGGGGGGGGCTGCAAAAAATGATTTTATTTGGAAAAACCTAAGAAAATTTACTAAACAGGACTTACATTATAAATATGTGCAGCTAAAAGTTCTAAGTCCACAATGTTCGATGCTTGTTCCATTGTGTCTTGAAATGATGTGTTACTTCAACCTCAAAGCATGTCCATTATAAACAAAATCTCAAGGCTGAATTGTGATGTAAGAGAAATCCATTGACCTAGAAATAGGTGTCATTGATCCTGATTTAATTTTATGGTGTCAATGCGCAATTGGGGCCAAAGAGAAGGAAACACTACCAAATTTTGAAAGCAACTCAAAAATTCTAAAATACTTATATCATTCCTTAAAGTGCCTCACTATATTTTGCCCCCAACGCCCCTAATGTGCAAATATATAGCCCAAATTGTATATTTTGCATGCTTTTTTTGTTTCTTGATTATGTAACTCTAATGTACAAATAGATGCAACAGCAAAGAAGCAATGTTAACAATATCAAGAATCCAAAAAATGCGTGTGGAATATATTATTTGGGCTAAATATTTTAATTTTGGGGGGGGGGGGTTAAAGTAAATTGAAGTGCTTTTAGGAATTATATAAGTTGCCTAAACATTTTTTGGATTTTTGAAAGCTGTTTTCAGAATTTTATGGTGTCTCCTTCTCAACGACCCCAATTGTGCATTAATACCAAAATTATCTTTCCTATGAATAGACAACAGGCTCCTAATCTTGGAGATTATGACAACCTTGTATATTTAGATGCTCGAGAATGGCTGATAGTTAGGATCAGACTAGTTGGGATTGGCTAACTGCAATCTTGGAAAACTTCTGGTTTTTCAGAATTTAGACAACAGTTACTCCGGCAGTCTAGTTTATCCAAGTACAATTATTCTTTCTCACAATACTTCTCCTAGATTAAATCTGTTCAAAATTGACTCGGTGGGTGATTTGGATATGGTGCTCAAACTTCAGAATCCTAAGTCCAAGATTGGACAGCATTTTCCAAGATTAGCCTTAAGATTTAAATGTATGTCCAAGATTAGACTCCACTGTTGTTTATCAGTATATTTAAACAGTTTGTGTTGTATATGGTTAAAATATTTAAGCTAATTACATACTTATTATAATGATTTAGACAAATTCAATGGTGAAAGGATCCACTTTCTAAGTTGTATGAAAGCGAATTTACAACAATTTGACTTTTGTTTGTGATTATTTGTCTGACTGCTGGGTATCTTACCCTAGCCTAAATTGTATATTTCATATTCATTTTTCCATACATCACTCTTTTGTTTCAACTTAATACCTGCAAATTTAACCAACATTGACAAAATCAAGAAAAAGAAAATGCATGGGAAATATATAATTTGGGCTATACAGTTGCACTTTAGAGGGGCAGGGGTGAAGTAAACTGAAGTGCTTTTAGGAATGGAGTAAGTAAGTATTTTAGGATTTTGTAAAGTTGCTTTCAGAATTTCATAGCGTTTTCTTTTCAATAGCCTCAACTGTACACTGACACCCATTGGATTCCTTTTTTGTCCTCTTTCCAAATATTATGTAGACTCCTTTCCATACATTTTGGCTTTGCTGAAAATGTATCTCACCCCTCTGAGCATCCTGTATATAGCTCTAAAAATAGCAGTTTTTTATCTCTTGATGTGTTGTATAATTGATAGATTGCCTGCACTTGAAGAATTTCAGTTTGTATTCCTGCAGTCTGGAATCTATCTTTATCTGTGACTCAGCATATTATTGACCAAAATAGGCTATTATTTGAAATGATTGTAAAAGTAGGTAAAAATAGAAGGAAGCATGATAATCTGATTAACAGAAACATCATGAATATTATAAAGTCAGAGTTTCGTGGTTTTAGTGTTTCTTTTAGTTAACTCTACCAGTGATTGGTACACTTACTCATGGACGCCAATTTTATGGTTTGTTCCTGTTCGTAAATGTTCAAAAGTTCTGCTTTGCTAAGGTTGTTTATTCCTTGTACCTCAATCGAAGTTGTGCTTTCATTAAAGTTCTCTTTTTGTATGAGCAAATAAACTAATCAAAGATAAAACAAGACTTCTAACCCTCTTTTCCGTAACATCACGGGCTTTTAGAGGGCAATGATGATCATAAGACAGTAACTGGGACTCTAGAGGGACTGGGACAGTAACACGGGCAGTTCATCTGCCTGTTTTTTGAGTGCCTCTTGGTAGTCACTTTTTTTTTGTTGTGAAATAATTAAAATCACTTTTTTCGGGAGCATCGTTGCGGCCGATCCCTGGTAGATGGGGTATTTTCACATATAACGTATGCAAGTCTATACATAAAAAGTAGTAACCAGAAAGTACGACTGTCCATCACATGCATGTTTTATATTCAGCAAAACCTTGCGTCAATGGCCCTGCATGTATTAATCTAAAGTTGAAAGTAAACTGTCTCAATAAGATAAATTCCCAGCCATGGTTAGCAAGTAAATATTGTCGTCATCACTTACAAACATGGTTTTATTTCAGACCCTAAACAAACCTGAATGGCGACCACCTAATTGGGCGTTTGGACCAGTTTGGACAGCTCTTTATACTGGGATGGGATATGCTTCATACTTGATATACAAGGAAGCAGGAGGATTTGATGGTAACATTTTAGCGTGTTAGAGGTGTTGCTGAAATATCTATCTTCAGCTTAGGATATGAATTTTTTGTTATTAGTCCTTCTTTTCTGATGTCAATCAATGGGTAGTTAGAAGATCATGTCACTTTTTAGCTGGATTTATTGTGCAATACCCCTTGTCTTTACCTACTTAAAAGTCAAATATTTTGATTTCTGCAGCTTAGGAAGTTTTGTACCTCTGCTACACTTTCAGAGGATAGGGTTACCGCATATTGCTTAACTTAATTGCACAGATTAAGCTGAACATATTTTCCTTTGGAGACCAAGTGCAGTAAATATATATATATATATATATATATATATATATATATATATATATATATATATATATATATATATATATATATATATATATATATATATATATATATATATATATATATATATATATATATATATATATATATATATATATATATATATATATATATATATATATATATATATATATTCTGTTCATTTTAAGTTTTAAGTTCGCACCTTACTTTCAGTTAAAAAAAACTTGTTTATTTGTTTAATTTCTGAACGTTTTTGAATTAATGCAGCTTTGATTTTGGCTCACCGTACATGAAAAATTAAAACGAAATTTGCCTATTAATTTCACTTGTTTTGGCTAAATGGCTTTCTCGAAATTTTGTTGTGACGTAACGAACTTCTATATTCGTATGTTTTTATTACGTATATTAGGGAGATCGCCCCCTAGTCAATACCTCGCTCTTCACGCTAAAGTTCGAATTTTGTTCAATCATAAACTCCTGAATCACAAAGGCAGAAAATCTGACTACACCTCCACGGAAAAATCTCTCCTCCTGGATTTATTACCATTACTCACCACAATTACCCTTAACATCTCCATGCGTAAAATTGAGTCGGCAAATTGAAAGCAAGATATAAGACGAATTTCATAAAGGAATTCTGGAAAATTCCCAGTGTGTAAAATTTCCCCTGAAAAATTCACCCCCTGAAAACTTCCCTCCCCAGTAAGAATTATCCCCGTGGAAAATCCCACCACCATAAAAATTTCCCCATCCCTACCCGAAATATGTATGCATACTTCCCAATAACAAATACTATAAGTAAACAATGAGTAAGTTTTGTAACTTCTCAGGGGATGGAGGGGGGGGGGTTTGATATCTCCAAATGCACAGTTATTCGGCCTTTCAACTATGCTGAACAAAACGGCTATCTCAAAATTTTGATCAGACGTTTTTGATAAAAAAAGGGGCGTGGGGAGGACTAGTTGCCCACCGATTTTTTTGGTCACTTAAAGAGAGGACTAGAACTTTTAGTTTCCGTTTAAATGAGCCCCTTCTCGATATTATAGGACCGCTGGATCGATACGATCACCCCTGGAAAAAAACACTCATCCGTGATCTTTCTTCTGGCAAAAAATACAAAATTCTACATTTTTGCTCATAGGAGCTTGAAACCTCTACAGCAGGGTTCTCTGATACGCTGAATCTGATGGTATGATGTTTCATTAGGATTCTATGACTTTTAACAGGTGTTCCCCCCTTTTTTGGAAATCATGCAAATTTTCTCAGGCTCGTAACTTATGATGGGTAAAACTAAACTTAATGAAACTTATATAATGGAAATCAGCATAAAAAGTCAATTCTTTTGATATATCTAGAGTTTCGGTTGCTATTGAGCCGGGTCGCTCCTTACTTATAGTTCGTTACCACGAACTATTTGATAGTTAAGTAAAAAAAAAAAAACAAGCCAGAGCCTTTTTAATGACAAAGAAGAAAATGAAGGTTGGGAGGGTTAAATTCATTCATTTAATCAAGTTCATTGACCAATTAATTGTCAATATGATACTTATAATTAGTTTGATCCTACTTAATACAGGTCAATACACGGAATAAACTCCAGGAAGATTAAGGCAAATTTGAGAATTTTCTGAGCTCACTCCAAATCATTAATTGGCTTATATTTTCAAATGTAGAGGGTTAGGGGTAGTCGTCTGGCTCTTAATTGTGGTAATTTCTCTTTTTATTAATCTTAACTCATTTATTCAGATTTTATTTGATTACTAATCGCTGTTCATTTTAGGTTTTAATATGGTTCTCTATTTCGATAAATAAAAGTTCAAATAGGGATAAAAATCCTTTTAATAGAGAATGTTTCACAAACAGTGATAGAAATTCACAGAAAAATACCAGATATTTCATTCGCATATCCAGTGACCGTCATCAGTAGTAAAACTCTGATGACGGTCACTGCATATGTGACCGAAATATCTGGTAATTTTTTTTCGTCATGGTAAGGCAGTTTAGGCTCCGAAATTATCTAGGCTCTCTTTTTTTTTTTTTTTTTTTTTTTTTTTTTTTTTTTTTTTGATTAAAAAAAATAAATAAATAAAAAGTTATTTCTCTTCGTATTTTAATTCTATTTATTTTTGTTCTATTAGTAGTTATTTCTGTTTATAATATCGGCTAATCGTCGACGTGTTTGTAAAAAAAAAAAAAAAAAAATCAGTTTTTCTTCATGAAAATTAATATTTTGGATTGCAATTTAAGTTTAAGGAAAATTTTAATTTTTAGTCAGAATGCTCGATGAGCTTTATTTTTGTGTAATACTGTTTAAGTAATATTTGTACCATACAATGTGGTGTGGATAAAGGGAGAGGGTATTTTTTATAATATGGACTGAAAAATGCTAAATTTTTTATCTTCTATTGGACTGAAGCCATCCTGTAGACACTCTTGAATATATCTTCTCCCAAAATCATATTGTGTTCGTTTTCGTTTTATCTGTTGGCTTTTTGGAAAAGACATATGTTAAGATAGATAAAAAATTCTGTTCATTGCCTTAAAAAATCGGCCGTCACGAATCAACACAAACAAATTTTTCTTCAAAAATTTGTTGCCCTCACTGAGGTCCCCTTGGAACTGAAAACGCTTGTGCCCATTTGACAGAGCTGAAACCGATTAGAGGCAACCGACCCGTCCTCCATGCCCTGTTTCCCTCGGCCGCACTCATAACCTCCTATCAAAATTTTTAGATTGACCTTTTGTCCAGGATAGTTGAAAGGTCTAATAAGTTTGATTCCAGGGCCGACACAAGCCCCGCAGCTCGAGCAATGGCCATAAATTATGTAAATTACCCGCTGTTCTCTGATTTCCCTTCCACTTATGTATGGAAGGCATAGTTGTAGAAACGTAGTAGAGGGTTTATTTTATCGAAAATTCAAAGTTCAAGTGCCCTTTTTGACGGCCAAATGTGTTTGGACGGCAACCGGCCCATTTCTCGTGCCCGTTTTGCAACTCGTGCCACCGAAGCACTCCATGGTACAGGATCAAAATTTTGGAATAGTCATATTCTTTAGAATAGTTGATAAGCCTAATAATTAACCTTATTGGGTCGAAATAACCTCCGTACCCCAGGAGTATTGGCCCTAAATTATGTAAGTTACCCATTGTTTACATATAGGTTTTAGTTGAAAATGCGGGTATATCTTATCTTATTCGTCTGGTCAGCTTAGAACTCTTGGATATTGTTTTCTATGTCAAGATTCCCACGAGTTTCCCAAGGGTATTCTCATAAACACGTTATTTATAACACGACACGTCACTTGAACACGTACACGTTGTGTGTACCCGAGTGTTCCAAATGCTTTATTTGTAATACTATTTAAGAGGGGGAGGGGGTGGGCTAAAAAAAAAACATTGCTTTCCCATCTGCCTAAAAGTTTCCTACTTAAGCTGCTATAGGACTTAAAATTTGCTCACCGTTAAGTAGCAAGGTGAACCAAAAGACACTATGTGTTTCCAAGTTATCAAATTAGCTTTTCTGCAATATCTGGTGAGCGGGTTGAGGCTAAAGTTGGCTTAAGTAGCTTTTAGGGAGTGCTGGGGGCGGTAGTATGCTGCTAACTATAAAAATATAGAGAAATATCATTAGTTATTTTTAGTTAATTATTTATTGCACAGGCTGTTAGGCAATAATTTTTGTCCTCATGGAGCTCTTGTTCCGCCCTTGTTCCGCCCAGATTTTATTATTATTACTATGCAAACAAGCAGAAGTAAGCACTGTAGTACAAGCATGACTTACGAGTATGTTTCTCCATATAATTGGGGAAACTTTGTTGATCAAAGCATGCACTGAGGCAAACGTCACTCTAGACCACTTATATAAACTGTGCTCTAGACACACATAAATTGCATTACGGTCTTAAGTATTGTTTAATAAAAAAGTGACCCAAGAACGTATTTATCTTGCTTATTATATTTTAGAAATTAGTGAAATCCTTCAAGAGATAAATTTGACTTTCTTCTTTTAATAAAGGAAAACGAAATGTAATGTAATAACCCCACTCAATCTGTTTCAAGTGCCTCCACAGTGCCATAAAAAGGTTAGAACCCTGTATATTAAAGAAAAGGCACTTCTCCATGAAACCTGACGAAGGTAAACGTTATGTTATGTAGTAACCCTATTCAGTCTAAGTAACCCTAATCACTATAATTAGAAACGATGTAATTTCAGGAGCTGCCAAGTTGCCTCTCACACTTTACGCTTCTCAACTTGCCTTGAACTGGGCATGGACGCCAATATTTTTTGGACTTCACAGCATCAAAGGAGTATGTAATAATATCTATATATCTCTCTCTCTCTCTCTCTCTCTCTCTCTCTCTCTCTCTCTCTCTCTCTCTCTCTCTCTCTCTCTCTCTTTCTCTCTCTCTCTTTCTCTCTCTCCCTCTACCTCTCCCTTTTTCTCTCCACTTATTATTTGTTGTTTCCTGAGTTGCTTCCAGTTTAACTGTGTCACAGACCCTCCCTTAATGCCCAGAGGTCGCCTTAGGCTGTGTTCGAAAGTTTGCTGAATTTAAAGTTTTTTTCAAGCTGGCATCATAAACCAACTGCTGATGAGAAAATGTCGCAAAAAATATGTAAACCAACAAAATCAGCCAACTTTTGTGAATGGCATAGGGCCATATCCAGACATTAGGGTGTGGTGGAGGGGTGGTGGGATGGACTGTGATGCAATTTAACTGGGAGACATTCCTTATGTACATTTGGTGATGATTTTCTGAATGAAATAAAACAAAGATAGTATTGGTATAGTGTTTTGTACAGTAGACTAAAAAGACTGCACTGTAACTGAAAAAAAAAACACAAAAAGGAATGTAAAGCATAAGCAAACTTTGTGCTTGGGTTAGGCTATATCCTGGCATTAAGGGAAGGGAAGAGCTGGGTAATATTGGTGTAAGATCCCTATTTTAAAGTGGCAATGACAACAGTTCATGTATCTCCTCTTCTGAACTAGACAGTGTATTTGCAAAAATTCTTTCCTTGTTACATTCAGAAAATTGTTCAATTTTAAGAGCCTCTTCGAGTTCAGCTGGGTCCCAACTCCCCTTCTCATTCATAATGCCTACATACAGCTATAGGCTATAAACAAAATTATTCAAGTTTTGTTGTTAGTATTATATTTTGTACTTATTTCTCACCGACTTTGGTTGGGAATGCTTTGAGTCGAATGGAAAGTGCAAGCCACCGGTAGGAGGGTAGCTTACATTGCAGTTCAAGCGAAAATAGTTAGAGGATAACACATGTAGCCTAATTTTGTCTGGAAGATTTTGGAGTTGAGATTAATCCCAGTAACTAATACCAAGTTTCGATATAATTCCAAAATACTTCCAACTACCATACCCGGAAGTCTTGCTGGACCAGAGATGTTCGGATGCATGTATACCTGGGCAGAAATTATATCGGGGGAAAACAATTGCGCTCGACTGATATATCTATCAGACTTGGAAATACTACAGTTAAGCCAGTGTCTTCGGTAACTTATTTGGGCCTCCCTGTTGGGACTTCCTTGTTAGCTATCCGCTTGCTCATTGTTAGTCCGATGCCAAAACAAAAGGTGTCATTTGTTAGTGTCATGTAGTAGTATTGTGGCAACAAACTCCGTTTCATATCGCATGATTTTAGCAAGGTCATATCATGTAACTGCGCTGCCGCATATTGTGTACATTGCACCTCTCTGGAGAATGCTTTAGGAATATGATATTAAGCACATTCGGTCCTACTACTTTCTTTATGCAAAGTACCTGTTGAGGCCACCTTGTGGACGTGTAATTCATATATTAGCCTACATTATAAAGTTGCAGAACCCTTTGAATATAAAGTTACAGATCTGTTCAAAAAAGATCGGTAATTTTAATGCAGGGCTGTCGTACGAGTAGTTGTGCCTACTGCGACATTACTGTCGATGTAGTGTTTTAAGTACTTGCTCTGCATTGTCAGTATTGTGCATTGTGTATTCAGTCTCTTTCCTTTTTTTTTTAACGTGTTGTACTCTGTCTTGTACTTTTTTTGTAGTGACGGGTTATAAAATAAATAAGTAAATAAAATTCCTTAAAATCTTGATATACCGATCCCTTGGTATCCTCTCTGGCAAGGAATACCAATGCTAAACCTTGGAGTCAACAGTCCCAAATTAAATGAATCGTAATTTTTTTTTTTTTTTTTCGGAGTGATTGGAGAAGATGCTGTTTCGGTGAGCTTTCTATTTTCAACTGAAGCCAGACAATTGGAATTTTAATGATTTTTGCGATAGTGGCTCTTCGCTTACATATTAAATTCCAGTTGTAAAAATAGTGATTTATAACTTCGAAATTACGGTATCATTTAATCTTAAGGAATTTGCGAAAAAGGAAAACGGTGTTTGCATAAAGGAAAATGGAGTTTGCGCAAAGGAAAAAAGGCGTTTTTCTGAAAAATAATTAGATGTCAAAGAACACCCAGTAACGCGAAATAGAAAAGAAAAATTATGTAGCCATGGGCTATACCTAGGCGTTAGAGGGAATGGAGAGGGATGAGACGCAGTTAAACTGGAAGTGATTCTTAAAATTCAATCTAAAAAAATTCCTGAGTCTGATAAACTAAGGATTTTGTTATGTATTTCTTAGATGAAAATACAATAAGTGCTATGGCTTGTCACACAATAACATTAGGACATAGTTTTGCAACAATGCTTGACAATTCTCATAACTAATAGATAAAGGAGCTATATTAAGTGTAAAAACAAAAATGGAATCTTCTGATACACATTACGAAAAAAAAAACACAATCGTTTGAAAAGGACAATTTAAATGACTTTCGTAAGTACCATGGTAAAAACACGTACCAGCAAGGAATGTCTTGAAAGCTCTAATCCAACATGAACAAACTGTTTCTTCTGGTAAATTATAAACCATGTTCCGATAATCGTGGTTCGCTTGTGTTTAACCCCTTTTACCTTACCTTAGACCTTAGTTCCCCCATGGCCAGGTGTGGCACATAGGGCATCAACGAAGCCTCGCCAGACGTCCCGGAGCGGAGCAGCAGCCGTGACATCCTCTCACTGTGGTTGCAACGACAGCTCAGCTCTCCGCAGGTCTCGGTCGTACTGTCGTCGCAGGGTGTGTTTCGGTCGCCCTCGTTTTCGCCCACCCCGGTTGCCACTCGTAGACAGCTACGCAACCCCTTTCAGCTAGTTTATAATTCATTTAGTCTGTGTCGAAGCACGGTTGCTTTTTCTTAATGGCGAGTAAAATTGAATATCATAGGCAGCACAGTAGTGCTGCGTAATTAAAGAGCCACAAGTGTTGTAAATAATGCATGATTGGGTTTTTCCCTGGCCACTTCTTTAAGAAAGGGTGGTCGTAGAATATTTAGGGGGGTATTTCACTGGAAGTTGAAAATTGTAGTTCCCTTTTTAAGAGTCGAAAGCGATTGAAGGATAACCAGTCTCCTTCACATTCCATTTTTTTTTCTCGGTCATCCATTAAGCCCCCCAAAAACACCAGATGAAAATTTGAGATAGTCATTTATTTCAAAATAGTTGGTTCAAAGGTTCAAAAAGGTTCAATAAAAAAAAGCCTCCGCAGATGACATGACCCCTACTGCCCTTGGGGGGCTGTAAACAATGCACATTTCTAATGATTTAAACGTGGGTTTCTCAATGGAAGGGGGGGCTGGTTTGATGTTGAGTGGGTGTGCGATTGACTTGAAACTTTCAGATGTCTTTTTGTGGGTCAAAAGGATCAAACGTTTCGATGTGGAAGACCTGGAAATAGGTATAAAAAAGTTTTGTCTCTGATAATTTTGAAACTTATTGTCGTAATTCTTTAACCCACGGGGAACCTAATGTTCAAAAAAGAATTTCGGGCCCTCCCGAAAAAAATGGGGCCTAAAAAAGGATCTAAAACTTTTTTTCCCTAATGGGCTTGTAACTTACATCCTTAAGTCCTTCGGCTACGGGAACCCCAATGAAAAAGGAAAAATCGAAAAAAGTATATGTTGCCTAAAAGCAACATATACTATAAACATATACAATATATAAGAAGAGGGCAAAAACTTTTTTTAATCAAAAGCGCTTTTTACTAAGGCTTTCCTTCGTCTCTTTTTAGTAACTTTTTACAATAACTTTTACAATAACTTTTTTACAAGTAACTTTTACAATACATAGTAATACATAGTAACTTTTTAATCAGTACGACTTTTTCTTTACACAGTCATGCCAGAGTCATTCGTAGGGTTGGTAGTGCCCGGGGAAAAATCAATTGTAGTGCCAACTTCCCGACTCAAAGATAAGCAAAAACGAATCAAAGTGAAGAATTTGATCAAAGTGAGCAACCTCCCAGCCACGACACCCGGAAATCTGCCCCAGAAAAATCGAAAAAAGTATATGTTGCCTAAAAGCAGGCTAGAAGAGGGCAAAAACTTTTTTTCCCGGCCACTTCTCATGGAAAGGCTGTCGTAGAATTCTGATGAGGGGCTCATTCGATGAAAGTTCTAATTCTTTTTTTAAGGATCGAAAGTCATCTGAGGTTCGTCAGTTTCCCTTTTATTTTCTCCCCATCCCACCTCGTAACTCCAATTATATTAGATCCCAATTTTGAGATAGTCATCTTGTTCAGAAACGCTGAAAGATCTAGTAAGCGGGCCCTGGGGTCAACATAGATCCCACAGCTTTGGGGGGAAAGGCCCTAAATGACGTAAATTAGTCATTGTGCACAAATAGGTTTTAGTAGAAAAGCTCCTAGGGATTGTTAACTCGGCTGAGACTCCAAGAGTTTCACATGAGTATGATCTAGAAACGACACAAGGCACTGTACACCCAATTTTTCAAATTATCTGTCTCAGGAATGAAGAGGATCAATTTGAACCATTCAGGGAGTGTTGGGGGGGGGGGCTGGTCAAGCGGATTTCAAATTCTGTCTTGGGGGGGGGGGGGTAGACAAAAAAAACACTTTGTGTGTCCAGGTCTTCGGAATAGTATATTCGTAATATCTTGGAAACAGCTTATGGGATGAAGTTGAAACTTTCACGCACTATGGGAGGAGGAAGGAAGCAGGTAGGGCAATTGAATTTCAAATACTATGTTTGGGGGAGGGGGAAGATGCTTACTAATTTTGTGTCCGATCCGGCAAAATGTTTTCGCACTATAAGCTTTTCGGGCACTCAAAAGGCACAACTGGAAAATCAGCTCTTATGACCATTTTCATCCATTGAGCCCTTCTAGTAAATATGTGGACAATAATCTGAGAAACTGCAGTATCCATGTTCTCTATCCCTCCTTCGGGATGTCTCAATTAGATTTTAGCCGGATATTTATCAGTCCATTTCTGGGCCGAACCTTTATTATTGATAAAAATCCATAGTACACAATGAATATAATTATATTTTCAACACAAGCCTGACATTACGTGATCCCTGTGAAGCTTACGTCCAGAGCTAGAAACGTTCCGTTTTTTATTTCCATGCGATGTCTTAGGCTAGAAAAAAACAAGATTTGTTCTCCCTCTGGAAAGTTACTGAATATTATATTGTAATTCAGAGGTTTTATTCTCCATTTCATGGTCCCCTTACCGGAAAAAGGAGATTGGTGTTTCAGAGGATTTCTTCTACTGTACATGTATAAGGGGGGGGTAGAAATATGAAAATAGTATTTCAGACCAGTAATGGATTTGGAGAGGAGGTCCTTCCGATTAATTTGAAGGAGGGAACCCCCCCCTTCTCGCTTAAAGGTATGCTTACATCCTAGGACTTACATAACCAAACAATGCGACTGTAAGTGGTTTGCTTCTTTTTATATGTTATATATTTTGAAATGTTCATCCAGATTCTTTTTTTAAGGAGGGGAGGAGCAGTGAGGCCACAAGCTCTGGCATGTTTTCAGGATAAATAAAATACCACTTTTTTCACAAAGTGTATGACTATATGGCCGCAACCCTTCAGCACCATTCGAATTATCAACATATGCCGCTTTTACACGGATAAGCACATCCTGACTCTCAGAATCAGCTGAAAATTTCAGCTCTTGCCAAGTGAGCGACGGCTCATCAGATTCTTGTGGCTTGTCAACATGTATGTTACTATCATCAAGAATAAACGGATAATCTGTCTCATAGTATCCTGGATCATCATAAGGGCGGTCAGATGAGGGGTATACGACCTTAGCAGAGTCTAGCACCAAATAAACTTTATTATCTGCATCACGAACATATCGTTCAACATTCTGACTCAGATCGAACGGGTTGTCTGTCCCGAAAGGAAGTCCCACAACACTATCTTGATCAGCAGCAGATTCAGATTGCTTCAATGAATGATGAAAATCATTAATAAGACTAGATCTGCTATTGTTATCACTTTCATCAATGCTTTCAGTAGGCTTCGACTCCTCGTCAATATGAACTTTCTCGAGAGCAATAGCTTGGAGTACTGGCATTTTGTGTAGATCATTATCGCTTTTTTGCACTTTTTTACATTCTGTTTTGCAATGAAGCATATGCTTTTCGAGTCGACCTTTTCTTGCATATTCTTTTTGACAGTGTGGACACACTTTAACATCTTCTGTTTGGCAAGCTCTTTTTACATGAGCCAGGAAATTATGTTTATTTGTAAATGTCATTGAGCAGCGATCACAAAAATAATTCACGCCACCTGGCTTGCGGCCATTAATATGATAGCTATTTCTATGATCCATAAGCTCCTCTTTAACGTCAAAGTGAGTAGAACAATCATGGCATTTGTAAAGACCTGTTTCAGTAGTTTCAGTTGGCGTGATGCCACAATTGGCCAAGTCTCTTTCATTAATATAAATAACGTTTATGTGAAAGCGCAAATAATGTCAGCTGGCCTCATGTTCAGCATATTCTGGCATGTTTCAGCTTAGCTATTCTAATATTTATGTTCTCGATAATGGCCAGTTTAAGTCACAGTCCCTATCTTTCGGAAGAAAAAAATTGTCAGAACCTAGAAGCTTGCGTTTCCTCGTCTGCGGGGCAAATATCCAGATAGATATGTATTTTCGTCTGTATGTGTGTTGTTGTTTTTCTTTTCTTTTTTATTGCCACGGGGAGTTTTTTTTTTACCAAGTTTTGGAAAACTCTCCACCCCTATCACTCCCCCTGTGTACAGGCAACATAATATTATCAAGTTCCTAATTACATGCATTTTGTTTAATTCTTTTAGGGTCTTATTGATATACTCCTGCTTGATGTAGCTGCTGCAGCCACAGCTTACAGCTTTTTCAAAGTAAATTCTACAGCAGGCTGGATTCTGGCTCCCTACCTTGCCTGGCTATCAGTTGCAACGGCATTGAATTACTATGTCTGGAAGAATAATAGTGACACGGATGCTGCTGCTGTTGTTAAGAAAGGAGAATAGAATATTCTTTATTCCTACTAGTCATTGAATTCCTACTATTTACTTTATTGCTTATACTTTTGAATTAAAATACCGATGGGCTTCGCTTTATTTTGTTTTGTGTTAAAACAAGTATTGTACCGGAAAGTTGTTAACTCAAAACAAAAGTGTCGCTTAAGCACGATATTAAAAGAATCCAGATTGATGAATAAAATTTGATGATGAAGATTTCGGTTGGAACAGGGAAAGTCATGAATTCAGTGATAATCAAGCAGATTTTACCTCGAAGCAAAATGGCCAAATCCACTATTTAAAGCCAAAGAATATTAAAGCCGGAATAGTTAAAAGTCAATCTGGGTTGTTACTGGAAAACCTTTTCGTCCATCTATAAATAAACTAGGCTATCTTGTTTTGTTATATTTATCTCTTTAGTTGACAATTGACATATTAGTAGAATCACTTTTCTCACCTGCTCCCAAAAACATTACTTTTCTTACTTAAGTTCGACATATTCTGACTTGCTTATATTTGTTCAATAGCAAACGCTTGTACCACTCTATCGAGAGTTGAGATACGTAACTAAAGTGGTGCACGTAAATTGGGCGGTACAATGGCTCGGTTCTGCTTTTGGAACAATTCCAAAGTTTCACCTTAAGAGCCTTAGCCTTTTCGGATAAACCCAGCTCTGTAAATCTCTGTTTAGTTCTTTATTTGTATGCCTTTTATATTGGCAGATGTAATGGTTTACGTAAATTCCAAAAATAGACGATAAACTTTGGTACATGGTCTATATTAAATAACGTGAGAATACACGTAGAGAAAATAAGGTAGCACAAGAACAACTAGCTACGACGAAGGCGAAAGATGGACTGCCTTTAGAAATGAACCAAGAATATAACTTTCCTGGAACGGAAGTTCCAGCTATTGGTTCTTCGACCATGCCTGGGACCGAGCCCTCTCCCACGACTAGCTTTAGTCCCAAGAGCCCCCCCTGGACCGCTCTCGTTGACACATAAATGCCCAAATAACTAAGAAATAAAGAGATCTATTCTTTTAAAAGATTGAAAGATTCTTTTTTTAGCATTGAAAGATTCAGGATGACATAGGCGACAGCAAACTGTACGTTTTTGTTTCTTAACCGCAAAAGTAAGGTCATTAACATAAATCAAAAACAGAAACGGTCCAAGAACAGGGCCTTGAGGAACACCAAACTCAACTTCAGACAAAAAGCCGGAATGGAAATCTACGGAAAAGTTCTACCTGACAAATAGGAATCACACCAAGCATGAGCCTGTCCTTTTACACCAATGTGTGATAGCTTATTCAGCAGAATCTCATGAATTTAAGAATCAAAAGCCTTACGGAAATCTAGGAATATAGCTGCAGGAATCAAACCAGAGTCAAGCGCGGTGTAGAGAAAATTTAAAACAGTTACACGTGCATGCTCCGTAGAATGTTTAGCTCGGAGGCCAAACTGAAAATCATGAAAAAATCTTTTAGCCTCTAGAAAAGCAAGTAGACGGGAAAGCATGGTCTTTTCAAAAAATTTGCTAAAAATAGACAGCAAAGATATAGGACGATAATTGGCTGGATCATTTCTTGGTCCACCTTTATACGAAACAATTACTCTAGCTCGCTTAAGAGAACTAGGGAAAATTCCATTTTCAAAAGAAATATTTATAAGCTTCGTCAATAGAGAAATAATTGAAGGAAGAATGAACTTAACTACCTTGGTTGGAATGCAGTCAGGGCCAGACAACGAAGAATCTTTCAAGCTATTTACAATCCTGACTACTTCAACATCAGAAGCAGGATACAACACCATCGATTTCAGACAAGGCGGACCAAGATAAGATTTGTAATCTGGTTGTGACTGCGAAGACGTGACTCAAGAAGCAGTGGTTTTCCCAATATTGGCAAAATATGATGTAAATGCTTCTTGAACAGATGAAATAGCCTCAACAACCACATCACCAACTACAAGACTTGGAGGGATAGAAGGAGACGAACGTTTGAGGACGGAATTGATCACTTGCCAAGTTTTTCGAATATCTTTCCCACAATCTGAGAATTTTTTGGAACAGTAAAGGAATTTGGATGTGCGTGTAACTGAACCCCCGTGTAACTGATCCCCAAGCAACTGAACCCCTGTAACTGAACCACCGTGTAACTGAACCACCGTGCAACTGAACCCTCGTGCAGCTCATTCCCATTTAACTAACCCCCCGTGCAACTCAACCACGGTACTTACATTGGGTAAAACACAATAGGGTTATGAACCATAGTTATTTAACTATGGTATAGTTATTTAACCTTTAAACTATTTTAAATAAAATGGACGTCCCAAAAATTTAGATCGGATTTATTTGGGGGGAAAATAGAGTGGGGTGGAAGCCCTCCGATCACTTTTAACTCTGAAAAGGTGCACTGGAAATTTTGATTTCCAATCGAATAAGCCCCCCCCCCCCCCAAAGCGCATACAAAATTTTTTCTACAAAAACCTTATGTGTTAGCAATGAGCAACTAGCTTAACTCACAGCCCTTGCCCCAGATGCTGCTGGTGGGGTTGTTAACCCCGAAGGCACGGTTATTTGATCTTCAGACTATTTTGAACAAAATTTTTATTTTGATCGGATGTATTCGGGGGGGGGGGGATTTCGGTTAAGAGGGAAAGGCTGATTGTCCTGTGATTACCTTTGATTCTTCGAAATTGAACTTGAACTTTCAATTTCCAATCGAATGAGCCTCCTTCAAAGTTGTGGATATCTCAAAATTTTAATTGGATGTGTTTTAGAAAATGTATCCAATCACTCGGATTGGATCCAATTCGGATCCGGATTGGATAGTCGGTATCCAATCACTCAACTATTAAAAGAGGCACTAGCCCTTTCAATTTCTAATTGAATGAGCACTTTTGAAGTTTCTACGACAACGCTTTCAATAAAAACTTTATATGCCCCAGGGCATAACTTACAACCCTTGCCTTGAGGGCTTTGGGGGCAGGGGTTGTCATCCTTAAAGACCTAATTTTCAAAACTTTCAACTACGTTGAATAAAATGGCTATCTAAAATGTTTTATTGGATGTGTTTAGGAAAAGGTGGGCGTGAGAGAGGGGTTAGTTGCCCTCAAATCTCTTTTGACTATTAAAAAGGTGCACTGGAAATTTTGATTTCCAATCGAATAAGCCCCCCCCCCCCCAAAGCTCATACAAAATTTTTTCTACAAAAACCTTATGTGTTAGCAATGAGCAACTAGCTTAACTCACAGCCCTTGCCCCAGATGCTGCTAGTGGGGTTGTTAACCCCGAAGGCATGGTTATTGATCTTCAGGCTATTTTGAACAAAATTTTTATTTTGATCGGATGTATTTGGGGGGGGGATGTCGGTTAAGAGGGAAAGGATGATTGTCCTGTGATTACCTTTGATTCGTCGAAATTGAACTTGAACTTTCAATTTCTAATCGAATGAGCCTCCTTCAAAGTTGTGGATATCTCAAAATTTTAATTGGATGTGTTTTAGAAAATGTATCCAATCACTCGGATTGGATCCAATTCGGATCCGGATTGGATAGTCGGTATCCAATCACTCAACTATTAAAAGAGGCACTAGCCCTTTCAATTTCTAATTGAATGAGCACTTTTGAAGTTTCTACGACAACGCTTTCAATAAAAACTTTATATGCCCCAGGGCATAACTTACAACCCTTGCCTTGAGGGCTTTGGGGGCAGGGGTTGTCATCCTTAAAGACCTAATTTTCAAAACTTTCAACTACGTTGAATAAAATGGCTATCTAAAATGTTTTATTGGATGTGTTTAGGAAAAGGTGGGCGTGAGAGAGGGGTTAGTTGCCCTCAAATCTCTTTTGACTATTAAAAACGGTACTATCCCTTTGAATTTCAAATCGAATGAGCCGTTTTTCAAGTTTCTACGACGAAGATTTCAATAAAACCTTATATGCCCCCAGGGCATAAGTTTCTACGACAACGCTTTCTTTGAAAACATTATATGCCCCAAGGGCATAACTTAAAACTCTTGCCCTGAGGGCTGTGGTGGAGTGTCCTCCTAAAAAACATATTTTATTTCCGGAAATCAACAACGCTGAACAAAATTGCTATCTCAAAATTTTGATTGGATGTGTTTTGGGAAATGATGGGCGTGGGGGGGGGCTAGTTGCCCTCCAATAACTTTCGACTACTAAAAAGGGCGCAAGCCCTTTGAATTTCCAATCGAATAAGCCTTTTTTGAAGTTTCTACGACAACGCCTTCTTTAAAAACTATATATGCCCCCAGGGTATAACTTAAAACCCCTGCCCTGAGGGCTGTGGTTGAGTGTCCTCCTCAAAAACAAATTTTCTATCTGGAAATCAACAACGATGAACAAAATTGCTATCTCAAAATTTTGATTGGATTTGTTTGGGGAAATGATGGGCGTGGGGGGGGGGGGGCTAGTTGCCCTCCAGCCACTTTCGACTATTAAAATGAGCACTAGCCCTTTGAGTTTCCAATTGAATTAGCCTTTTTTGAAGTTTCTACGACAGCGCCTTCTATAAAAACCTTATATGCCCCCAGGGCATAACTTAAATCCTGGCCCTGAGGGTTTTGGGGAAGTGTCCTCCTCAAAAACATATTTTCTATTTGAAAATCAACTACGTTGAACAAAATGGATATCTGAAAATTTTTATTGGATGTGTTTGGGGGAATGATAGGTGTGGGGGGGCTAGTTGCCCTCCAATCACTTTCGACTATTAAAAAGGATACTAGCCCTTCGAATTTCGAATTGAATGAGGCTGTTTTGAAGTATCTACGACAACATCTTCTATAAAAACCTTATATCCCCCCAGGGCATAACTTAAAACCCTTGCTCTGAGGGTTGTGGGGGATTGTCCTCCTCAAAAACATATATTCTATGTGGAAATCAACTACGCTGAACAAAATGGCTGTCTCAAAATTTTGATTTGATGTGTTTGGGGGAATGATGGGCGTGGGAGGGGGACTAGTTGCCTTCCAATCACTTTCGACTATTAAAAAGGGCACTCGAACTCTCAATTTCCAATTGAATGAGCCCATTTTAAAGTTTCTACGACGAGCGCTTCCATATGAAGTGCCCAGCTCTAAAGGAAAAAAAGAATAAATAGTACATTGTCCCAAAATCGTTCATATATGCCCTCAGGACATAACTTAAAACCCTTGCCCGGAGAGTTGTGGGGCAGTGTCCTCCTCAAAAACATATTTTCTATATGGAAATCAACTACGCTGAGCAAAATGGCTATCTCAAAATTTTGATTGGAAATGTTTTGGGAAAATGATGGGCCTGGGGGGAGCTAGTTGCCCTACAATCACTTTTGACTATTAAAAAGGGCACCAGCCCTTACACTTTCCAATCAAATGAGCCTTTTTTGGAGTTTCTACGACAACACCTTCTATAAAAACCTTATATGCCCTCAAGATTTAACTTAAAATCCTTGCACTGAGGGTTGTGGAGGAGTGTCCTCCTCAAAAACATATTTTCTATCTGGAAATCAACTCCGCTGAACAAAATGGCTATCTCAAAATTTTGATTGGATATAGTTGGGGGAATATTGGGCGTGCAGGGAGGCGGGGGGGCTGATTGCCCTCCAATCAGTTTCGACTATTGAAAAGGGTACTAGCCCTTCAAATTTCCAATCGAATGAGTCTTTTTTGAAGTTTCTACGACAACGCCTTCTATAAAAACCTTTTATGACACCAGGGCATAGCTTAAAACCCTTGCCCTGAGGTTGCGGGGGATTGTCCTCTTCAAAAACATATTTTCTATCTGGAAAACAACAACGCTGAACAAAATGGCTATCTCAAAATTTTGTTTGGATGTGTTTGGGGGAATGATGGGCGTGGGGGGGGGGGCTAGTTGCCCTCTAATCACTTGTGACTATTAAAAAGGGCACTAGAACTCTCAATTTCCAATCGATTGAGCCCCTTTTGAAGTTTCTACGACAACTCCTTTGATGCGAAGTTACCCGGCTGAACAAAAAAACACATTGTGCCCACGTCGTTCTTTACTTAGGCAGCGCTAGCGCGCTGACTAAGATTCAAATTTTATCCAGAATTGAAATTGCAAATTTAAACGTAGGACGGTACTAATCAACGTACAATTATTGATTTACACATTTTAGAAGCAATTAACCAGGGATTTAAGGGACCGGTACCTCAAATTATATCTTGGTTGGGCCTGGGTACGATTTGGAAAACAATCAGAAATTAAATAAAAAAAGAGCTTTTCAACTGAAGTCAAGGAATAGGTTTGAAACCTATGTGAACAGATTATTCTTTGTATGAAAGAGGCTGTCTCCTCCTTAGCTCCTTACTCTTTACTGTGAAGTTTTCTTTTTTCCAAATTTCTCAAGAAAATTTATAATTGGGAAAAAGATATTCTAATGGAAAAGAAAAGTTCGTGTGCCCTTCATAAGTGATCAAAAAACTTGTATGGCAGCTAGACCCCCCTCCCACGTGACTTTTTTTTTCAAATTGTCTGATCAAAATTTTGAGATAGCTTTTTTCTTCAGCATAGTTGAAAAGCCCAATAACTATGTCTTTGAAGATAATATGACCCGCCTACAGCCCCTTGGGAAAGGTTTTTAAGTTATAAGAATCGCCCTTTGTTTTATTTGTTATTGGGAAGTATGCATACATTCTTGGGCAGGGAGGGGATGACAAATTTTTTGCTGGGAGAATTTTCAATGGAAAGGATAGTTTACAAGGTGTGAAATTTTCAGAAGAAATTTTACACTGAGGGGATTTACTAGAGTTCGTATACGAAATTTGTACATATGTCTTGCTCTCTCTTTAACGATTCAATTCTACGCGTGGAGATGTTAAGGGTAATTATCCGGGGTAAATTTTCGATAGGATTGAATTGTACAGAGGATATTTCTATGGGGAGGGGGATTTTTCCATGGAGGTGGAGCCAGGTATCCTGGCGGTATTTCAGAAACAATCAGACATAAAAAAAACAAGTTTTTCAACTAAAAGTAAGGAGCAACATCAAACGAACAACTTAAAACGAACATAAATTAATACGCACATGGGGAGGGGGGTGTCCCCTCTCCAACACCTCGTTCTTTGCACTAAAGTTTAAATTTTGTCCTAATTCTTTAAAAATGATTTCACAAGGGTCGTTTAATTAGAACAATAAGTAACTTTTTTTTAAAGTGCCAAAAACTGTAGCTTGAAGTGTTGAGGAAGGGGGCCACCCCCCTCATATACGTAACAATTTGTGTTCATTTTAAGTTTTAATGCTACTCCTTACTTTCAGTTGAAAAAAAAACTTGTTTTATTTTCTTTATTTAATGAAGCTTAGAGACAAACAATTTTCTAAAGGCAATGGAAAAAGTATGTCAATTAAGGTAAAATTATTTAAAAATGAAAAAGTAAGTAGTTACAAAAAATAAAAAAACAATAGCCTACTTACAAAAACTGTTTGATTCTTTGACTGAATGTTATCAATAGTTAGGCTTTCATGCTTTGTTATTGAAAAGGATCGCTATTTACTTACAAGTCATTACTGTGAAGAATTTGATTTTTTTTTTGCTCCAACAAAGTTATATAGAAAAATTTTTTGTGTAAAACTGGTTAGGGGTTAGTGTCAGTCACAAATTAAAGCTTATATTTTCCTTATTACGGGTCAAAATCTATTGACAGGCAGCCAACAATGGGGCAACAAAAAGTTTTCCACGGTTTTCCTTATTCTGCTCTCTTTCCTTTGGTCTCCTTATAATTACTTTATAGTCCCAAATTTCCAGGGGGGACATGGCCCCCTGCCACCTTCATCCCATTGCCAGCGCCTATAATCTGCAATATGTGGAGAACAGCTAAGAGTATCAAGTTAGAAGTGTTGGGGAGTGTTGGGAGAGATGCTGAACTACTTCAAAAGAAAATACGGGCATTCAGATTGTCAAAAGAGTATATCTACACTCCAGGCTGAATCTACAATTTTTTTTTTTTTTGGGGGGGGGCTGGATTTACAGAAAAAATATAAAATGCATAAAAAAAAGGTTTTTATGCCCTTTTATTACGTTTTACGGGACAGATAAGCATTTCAGGGGGAGGGGGTTTCAGGAGGATTACGGCCTTGTCTGCAATATCTATGAAACGGTTGAAACTTTAACGGTATGTTGAGGAGAACGTTGAACTAAATCAAAATATTTAGGTTGAACGTCTGAATGGAGTATTAAGTTGAAAACCTCTAGGAAACGTAAAGTGATGGTGAACGAAACCAAAAGACACCATGCTCATCTGGGTTGTTAAAAAGGTGATCATTCAGAGATTTTGTTAGTGAATTACCCTTATGATCACTTGTAAATCTTAGAATTTCCTTAAGATCGCAATCTAACGGTCCTAAAACAAAACATACCAGTTCCCTTTTCAAAACAGTATCAAGAATAGAACTAATGCAAATTATATAATAAACTATAAAAATTTAAGGGAACACTAAAAAACATCGAGACTGACTGCAGGAAGGCACAGTTTTGAAGCTCAAACTTGCTCACGGGAAAGTGAAGCCATGGGTCTGAGAGATATTAATAATAAAAAAATATTCAGGGAAATCGCTATTTATTAAAAAAAAAAAAAAATTGTTTCATAAATATTACGGAAACAAATACAAGGGATTCCATGTGGAAATATGGTATTTTCATCAGGAGATTTTAATGATCAGGCTGGCCAAAATATAGAGAAGAACCTAGATTAGCTAAATTTGGTATGGGAAAGGAGTAGAGATATAGTGGACCTTAACAGATAATTGCAAAACTTAGCTTTTGATGACGAAGTAAGGATTAGCTTCGTTTTCTTAGCAAATCAATCTACTAAGATCAGGTATCTTTTGACAGCAACAATTTTTATAAAACCTAGGGATTCTGATCTTCTTAGGCTATTTTCTTTTTTCATGAACATCAAGTTTCTTCCTTCAAGGTTCTATTTGCCAGAAATATTTCAATTTTTGATTAGATCAGTGCTAGGACCTATAAGTAAGCAAGTAAGTAAGTGTATTTGTCGCCCGCAATATAAAATAAATGTGGAGTAAGAAAAGAAATAAAGAAAATAATACAATTCACAAGGAAATAAAAAGGAAAACACAACATAAATAACGTAACAATATCCAATGAATCACTGATCTGGAAAAAAATAAGCGAGAGGATTACTGGCACATATCTTCTTTGGAGTATTGGTCCTCAGATCCTTAGCGATGTTGTCAAGCAGCACTAGAGGGTCAATAAGTCAAAAGTAAAAACGATCTTGTGATTTCTGTACCAGCTTGGTAAATATGGCAGGAATTTAAAATATTTAAAATAGCCTCTCCTTACCTGAAGACGGTCTTTTTCCCGCAATAGAGGCTGAAAACCGGAAAGAAAAAGAATTGTAGGAGAAAAAAAACTATGGTAAGACTTATATAAGTCTCGTTGGTTGTATCTTCTTTTATGAGGACAGATTTTACTACATGGGATGCGAATACACTGCAGGGCACTGGCAACCAGAGACGAGCATGTAGTCGAAAATGTATCAGAAAAAGTAATCCCAGGCCATTTCAACTTTGAGACACACTCGAATAGTACTGTATCCACATGTAAAGGAGGAACCGCACAGAAACTCGCAATTTGAAGCATTTACAGAAAGTCCAATCATACTCAAACCATTAATCAGAACAATTAGATTCTTTGCGACCTAGACCTAGTACGGCCTGACCTAGTATGACTAACTAGCCGTGCATCATCGGCACATGCAATGTGACTAACGACAGCATTTTCTAAAAACAAGGAGGAGACAGCGTTCGCAAACAGTCCGCAAGCACAGTTTTAAAAATATATGGAAATAGCACACCACCTTGCCTGATTCCCTTCTTTTTTTTAGATAGGCTCAGATACATAAGACATCCATTTTAACCGAACCAACGAACTGAAATACCAGTATTGAAGAACTTTTACAACTGAAAAATTGACTCCTACTCTAACTAAGCAATGAAGCGCTTGCGAATGTACAACGTTGTTAAAAACGCCCAAGATATCAACCGAGCAAAAATAAAGGGCCTTTTTTGCATTTTTGCCAAAACTAGAAGCTGACCAAGTACATGATGGGCTTGAGAACAGCCCAATCCTGCTCTGAACCCAACTTGATAATCAGAAAAATCACATTTAGTCAAAATTTCAGACAATACGACATACTCAAACAGCTTGCTCATGATGCAGGACAGTGTAATTGGTCGATAACTGGAACAGGTATCTGCGTCATTTCCCTTTTTCGAAACTGATGTTATGATTCCCGAAAGAAAACTATCTGGAACTAACGACCAGGCTAAACACATTTGGAAAAGGAGCTGAATGTGTGTTAACAATAATGGACACTTACTGGCGAAGTGATTGTAACACAGACCATCCATATCAGGAGCATTTCATTTCTTAACCCTCTTTAAAGCCCGATAGATATTAGCTTCTAGTATTTCGATGAAGCAAAAAACGATATTTTAGCAGAAAGAATTAAGATCTTAAATTTAAAAAAATTCCATTTACATGAAGCAAAAAAAAAAAAAAAAAAAAAAACAAACAAACAAAGAAGAGTACATGAAGATTTGTGGGACGAAGATGCAGATTATTTTGACTGCCAAAACGAAAAAGCTGTGCGAAAATGGCTCTCAATTGAGTAAATTGAGAAAACATGAACCCTACGTGGATAAAGAATCTCACCCCTTCACATAAAAAGGAACTCCTAAATTGTTATAGGCATGCTTGGGCTACATCCACATTTGGAAATGATCATCCCTTTTACCAATTAAAAAAAAAAAATAATCCTAAATATAACCCTGAGTCACATAGGCCAATAATGATTACGCCTGTGATGGGAAAAGTAATGGAGAAAATAACCTACCATCGACTTCTCTGGTTTAAAAAAAAAAATAGAATACCTCATACTCAAACTGGTTTCAGGAAAGACGACTCCTCAACAGATGCTTTTATATTCTTAACAAATGCAATAAATGAATCCCTATCTAAAAATAATGTCATAGTTGCAGAATTCCAAGACTTTGAAGGGGCTTATCAGAGGCGGACTGGGCCGGGGGGCAACGGGACAATTGCCCCCTGGGCTGGTCGGTTTTGAGCCGCTTCGGGCCGGTCGTTTTTTTCTACGTACAAAAGTGCAGTCGACATATTGTTCAACAAAAAATTCAGCTTGACAATTTTTCGGCTCTGTTATTATAGGCCTGCATACAGATTTAGCGTTGATACCAGCATCGTGCCCTATGAAGGGACGGATGCTGCTGTCAAACAGGTTCGTTCATGGGCTGAAATGTGATAAATATAACCCGGAGGTTGTCACTTGACCCTAGGTTCACACAGATGCGATTTCACGAAAAAATGCGTATTTTTGCTCGACCCGGCAAGTTCCATGCGTTGTCCGATGCCCATTTCTGCGTTGTGACGGCTCGACGCATGCATTGAAATATTTCAACTCATCCGGCAAAACGCATGCGTCATAGTGTTTAGAGTTGGTGGTTAGCGCTTTGACGGATGTACTTTGGTATGAACAATTTTGCATTTAGCTGCATCCGTTATGATTTTTGTTGGATTTTTGTGAGTCATTCTGTCTGTTCCCGATTCCGTTACAAGCTAGTTGAAGAGTCAGTGCATACTGGAGCGCTGGGATGCCAAATGGACACTTTTAGTGCCTTTTGGACTCTTTTTTACTCTGAAGGACATCGGGACACTATTGGATAAAAAAAGGCAGCTTTTTGAAATAAAGGACACTTTTTGGGCATTTTTCCAAATCAAATGTCTTTATTTTCTTCTTTTTTTAAATTTTTTTTAATTTGTACTTTACTTTTAAGCTTTGGTAACGGCTTGGGGGTTTTCTCAGATGTTTTTGTGCCCTGCGCAAGCACCATTTATCAACCGAATAGGACCTAAAGTATTAGCCAATATAGTATGCTAGAACTATCGAATCCATCTTTTTCTTCTATCCTACGGTTGACGTTTGTCATCAAGTCGGTCAACTTCAAGGACCTACCTACTGCTGGGGGCAAAGTCACCAGGGCCACTGAGAAGGCTGGAAAGAAGAAGTGAATAGCCATTCCCTGCTGGCACGTTCCGCGTAAATCCCTGTGGCGTGTAGCCGTGTGCATATGGCTGATATTATTAGCCTTCTGAATCCTATTACTGATTCTAAGTGGGAGCAAAGGGGTAAATAGATTCCCAGACCACACTGTCTATACATGACAAATGAAACTCAGAGAGGAAAGAAACTAACAAAATGAAAAATAAAATCAAAAAGGGTGAAAAACCGAGGATTTTGTCAGCCAGTGGCGAACCATGAAGAAGACAAAATATAAGCAAATATTTCGACATGGACCTCTGCCAAGTCGTCCTCAGTGCTAAACAAAAAAGAAGACAAAGAAAAAAAAACGAAGATCCAACCTTTCGAAGTTTACCTTACAAAGACAGAACAGACACTGAATAAAAACCAGGCAGGAATAAATGAAAAAGAATTTAACAAGATGATTGAGCAAGAAGCCTTTGCCTTGCGATAGTTTTAGCTGATCTACAATTCTGGTTTTCATTAGATATGTAAATATGTTCTTTTAAGTTATGCCGGGTGAAAACATTGATTGAGTTCTTCAAGATTAAAATGTCGTAAATTGGGCTTAATGAAATATCTCCAGTATCTCTATTTATTGCTAAATTTTGGTTCATATATTTTTTTAATCTCAATTACCTCTTTAAAAGTTTGTGGTACGCCATTTACAGTTGATATTAAGGTTGCCTCGTCAAAAAGAACCAGATGGGTCGGATTTACAAAAATATGCGAAGCCAATGCCGAATCAAAGTTGTCATTGTTATTTTTTAATATCAGGACTTTTCTATTGTAATTTTGTCCTCATGCAAACTTTACCTAGTTGTTGATGGGTCCTACCAATGTAAAATTTCCGACATGAACACGGGATTCTGTAGACACCACTACCCAGTACAGGGTCAGTTTTATCCTTCCCTGAGTTGAAAAAGTTTTCAACTTTTTGTTCGGTTGTGAAAGAAACAAAAGAAATTTTGAAAGAATATCCTTTCTGCTTGTGAACATGGACAAGACTCTCTAAAAGATTTTTTGGCACATTTGAACTCTTTTGATTCGAATCTCCAGTTCACAATTGAACTCGAAGATTCAGGTAAGCTGCCTTTCTTGGATGTTTTAATTATAAAAACTAATCCTAGTCTTGAATTTTCTATATATAGAAAGCCGACTCATAATGATCAATATCTACATTTCTCTTCCCATCACCCTCCTTCTGAGAAAAGAGGGGTAATAATTTCTTTAGTCGACAGAGTTTAAAAAATTTGTTCCCGTAATAATATAAATTCTGAATTAAATTATGTCAAGGATATTCTGTTCTGGAATGGTTACCCAATCAAACTCATTGAAAATATCATAGATAGACGATTAAAAAAGATAAAAGACCAAAATAAGGAGCTTGTCCCCCTTGATTTAGTTACCCCGGCGATTGAGAAAAAACTTTCATCGTTTTACCATACATCCCGAAACTTGGCGATAAACTTTGAAAATTTTTTAAAAACATTATCTCTCTGTTTCTTTCCTCTATTTGAAAGATAAAGATGGCTTTAAACGATTGTTTGCCTGTTATTTCAAGCAAATTTATGGTCCTATGTCGATTTTAAATTCTTGGTCAAGCTTCTTAAACCCATAGGCGGGTGTGCCTTGTTTGCCTCTTTTTGAATTCTTGATCAACATGCCTAAGACTCTAGGCAGGCATGCATTACCAAAAACTAACCTGACAAGTATGTGTCCAATAAGAGAGTCCATGCATACTCCTGCCATTTACCCGTGCCCCAGCCATTCAAACATTTGCCTCTCAATTACTTGGACTATCTGTCTTGACTTTTCTCTTTCCTACAGTTACCCAGCGTCTTGATGCAACCTATACAACCTATTGTAAAATACTTGATAACTTCAATTCATTTTTGATTTTTGATTTTTTTTTTTTTTTTTTTTTGATTTTGTTAGTTTCTTTCCTCTCTGAGTTTAATTTGTCATGTATAGCCAGTGTCGTCTGGGAATCTATTTACCCCTTTGCTCCCACTTAGAATCAGTAATAGGATTCAGAAGGCTAATAATATCAGCCATATGCACACGGCTACATGCCACAGGGATTTACGCGGAATGTGCCGGCAGGGAATGGCCATTCAATTCTTCTTTCCAGCCTTCTCAGTGGCCTTGGTGACTTTGCCACCAGCAGTAGGTAGGTCCTTGAAGTTGACCGACTTGATGACAAAGGTCAACCGTAGGATAGAAGAAAAAGATGGATTCGATAGTTCTAGCATACTATATTGGCTAATACTTTAGGTCCTATTCGGTTGATAAATGGTGCTTGCGCAGGGCACAAAAACATCTAAGAAAACCCCCCAAGCCGTTACCAAAGCTTAAAAGTAAAGTACAAATTAAAAAAAAATTAAAAAAAAAGAAGAAAATAAAGACATTTGATTTGGAAAAATGCCCAAAAAGTGTCCTTTATTTCAAAAAGCTGCCTTTTTTTATCCAATAGTGTCCCGATGTCCTTCAGAGTAAAAAAGAGTCCAAAAGGCACTAAAAGTGTCCATTTGGCATCCCAGCGCTCCAGTATGCACTGACTCTTCTACTAGCATGTAACGGAATCGGGCAAAGACAGAATGACTCACAAAAATCCAACAAAAATCATAACGGATGCAGCTAAAATGCAAAATTGTTCATACCAAACCAGTCAGGTACATCCGTCAAAGCGCTAACCACCAACTCTAAACACTATGACGCATGCGTTTTGCCGGATGAGTTGAAATATTTCAATGCATGCGTCGAGCCGTCACAACGCAGAAATGGGCATCGGACAACGCATGGAACTTGCCAGGTCGAGCAAAAATGCGCATTTTTTCGTGAAATCGCATCTGTGTGAACCTAGGGTCAAGTGACAACCTCCGGGTTATATTTATCACATTTCAGCCCATGAACGAACCTGTTTGACAGCAGCATCCGTCCCTTCATAGGGCACGATGCTGGTATCAACGCTAAATCTGTATGTAGGCCTATAATAACAGAGCCGAAAAATTGTCAAGCTTAATTTTTTGTTGAACATTTTGTCGACTGCACTTTTGTCCGTAGAAAAAAACGACCGGCCCGAAGCGGCTCAAAACCGACCAGCCCAGGGGGCAATTGCCCCCTTGCCCCCCGGCCCAGTCCGCCTCTGATAAGCCCCTTCAAAGTCTTGGAATTCTGCAACTATGACATTATTTTTAGATAGGGATTCATTTATTGCATTTGTTAAGAATATAAAAGCATCTGTTGAGGAGTCGTCTTTCCTGAAACCAGTTTGAGTATGAGGTATTCTATTTTTTTTTTAAACCAGAGAAGTCGATGGTAGGTTATTTTCTCCATTACTTTTCCCATCACAGGCGTAATCATTATTGGCCTATGTGACTCAGGGTTATATTTAGGATTATTTTTTTTTTTTAATTGGTAAAAGGGATGATCATTTCCAAATGTGGATGTAGCCCAAGCATGCCTATAACAATTTAGGAGTTCCTTTTTATGTGAAGGGGTGAGATTCTTTATCCACGTAGGGTTCATGTTTTCTCAATTTACTCAATTGAGAGCCATTTTCGCACAGCTTTTTCGTTTTGGCTCAGTCAAAATAATCTGCATCTTCGTCCCACAAATCTTCATGTACTCTTCTTTGTTTGTTTGTTTTTTTTTTGTTTTTTGTTTTTTTGCTTCATGTAAATGGAATTTTTTTAAATGTAAGATCTTAATTCTTTCTGCTAAAATATCGTTTTTTGCTTCATCGAAATACTAGAAGCTAATATCTATCGGGCTTTAAAGAGGGTTAAGAAATGAAATGCTCCTGATATGGATGGTCTGTGTTACAATCACTTCGCCAGTAAGTGTCCATTATTGTTAACACACATTCAGCTCCTTTTCCAAATGTGTTTAGCCTGGTCGTTAGTTCCAGATAGTTTTCTTTAGGGAATTATAACATCAGTTTTGAAAAAGGGAAATGACGCAGATACCTGTTCCAGTTATCGACCAATTACAGTGTCCTGCTTCATGAGCAAGCTGTTCGAGTATGTCGTATTGCCTGAAATTTTGACTAAATGTGATTTTTCTGATTATCAAGTTGGGTTCAGAGCTGGTTTTGGTTGTTCTCAAGCCCATCATGTACTTGGTCAGTTGCTAGTCTTGGCAAAAATGCAAAAAGGGCCACTTTATTTTTGCTCGGTTGATATCTTGGGCGTTTTTAACAACGTTGTACATTCGCAAGCGCTTCATGCTTAGTTAGAGTAGGAGTCAATTTTTCAGTTGTAAAAGTTCTTCAATACTGGTATTTCAGTTCGTTGGTTCGGTTAAAATGGATGCCTTATATATCTGAGCCTATCTAAAAAAAAGAAGGGAATCAGGCAAGGTGGTGTGCTATTTCCATATATTTTTAAAACTGTGCTTGCGGACTGTTTGCGAACGCTGTCTCCTCCTTGTTTTTAGAAAATGCTGTCGTTAGTCACATTGCATGTGCCGATGATGCACTGCTAGTTAGTCATACTAGGTCAGGCCATACTAGGTCTAGGTCGCAAAGAATCTAATTGTTCTGATTAATGGTTTGAGTATGATTGGACTTTCTGTAAATGCTTCAAAATGCGAGTTTCTGTGCGGTTCCTCCTTTACATGTGGATACAGTACTATTCGAGTGTGTCTCAAAGTTGAAATGGCTTGGGATTACTTTTTCTGATACATTTTCAACTACATGCTTGTCTCTGGTTGCCAGTGCCCTGCAGTGTATTCGCATCTCATGTAGTAAAATCTTGCCTCATAGAAGAAGATACAACCACCGAGACTTATATAAGTCTTACCATAGTTTTTTTTCTCCTACAATTCTTTTTCTTTCCGGTTTTCAGCCTCTATTGCGGGAAAAAGACCGTCTTCAGGTAAGGAGAGGCTATTTTAAATATTTTAAATTCCTGCTATATTTACCAAGCTGGTACAGAAATCTCAAGATCGTTTTTACTTTTGACTTATTGACCCTCTAGTGCTGCTTGACAACATCGCTAAGGATCTGAGGACCAATACTCCAAAGAAGATATGTGCCAGTAATCCTCTCGCTTATTTTTTTCCAGATCAGTGATTCATTGGATATTGTTACGTTATTTATGTTGTGTTTTCCTTTTTATTTCCTTGTGAATTATATTATTTTCTTTATTTCTTTTCTTACTCCACATTTATTTTATATTGCGGGTGACAAATACACCTACTTAGTTGCTTACTTATAGCTCCTAGCACTGATCTTTTCAAAAATTGAAATATTTCTGGCAAATAGAACCTTGAAGGAAGAAACTTGATGTTCATGAAAAAAGAAAATAGCCTAAGAAGATCAGAATCCCTAGGTTTTATAAAAATTGTTGCTGTCAAAAGATGCCTGGTCTTAGTAGATTGATTTGCTAAGAAAACGAAGCTAATTCTTACTTCGTCATCAAAAGCTAAGTTTTGCAATTATCTGTTAAGGTCCACTATATCTCTACTCCTTTCCCATACCAAATTTAGCTAAGCTAGGTTATTCTCTATATTTTGGCCAGCCTGATCATTAAAATCTCCTGATGAAAATACCATATTTCCACATGGAATCCCTTGTATTTGTTTCCGTAATATTTATGAAACAATTTTTTTTTTTTTTTTTAATCAATAGCGATTTCCCTGAATATTTTTTTCTTATTATTATATCTCAGACCCATGGCTTCACTTTCCCGTGAGCAAGTTTGAGCTTCAAAACTGTGCCTTCCTGCAGTCAGTCTCGATGTTTTTTAGTGTTCCCTTAAATTTTTATAGTTTATTATATAATTTGCATTAGTTCTATTCTTGATACTGTTTTGAAAAGGGAACTGGTATGTTTTGTTTTAGGACCGTTAGATTGTGATCTTAAGGAAATCCTAAGATTTACAAGTGATCATAAGTGATCACTAACACAGTCTCTGAATGATCACCTTTTTAACAGCCCAGATGAGCATGGTGTCTTTTGGTTTCGTTCACCATCACTTTACGTTTCCTAGAGGTTTTCAACTTAATGCTCCATTAAGACGTTCAACCCAAATATTTGGATTTAGTTCAACGTTCTCCTCAACATACCGTTAAAGTTTCAACCGTTTCATAGATATTGCAGACAAGGCCGTAATCCTCCTGAAACCCCCTCCCCCTGAAATGCTTATCTGTCCCGTAAAACGTAATAAAAGGGCATAAAAACCTTTTTTTTATGCATTTTATATTTTTTCTGTAAATCCAGCCCCCCACCCAAAAAAAAAAAAAATTTAGATTCAGCCCGTGAGTGTAGATATACTCTTTTGACAATCTGAATGCCTGTATTTTCTTTTGAAGTAGTTCAGCATCTCTCCCAACACTCCCCAACACATCTAACTTCATACTCTTAGCTGTTCTCCACATATTGCAGATTATAGGCGCTGGCAATGGGATGAAGGTGGCAGGGGGCCATGTCCCCCCTGGAAATTTGGGACTATAAAGTAATTATAAGGAGACCAAAGGAAAGAGAGCAGAATAAGGAAAACCGTGGAAAACTTTTTGTTGCCCCATTGTTGGCTGCCTGTCAATAGATTTTGACCCGTAATAAGGAAAATATAAGCTTTAATTTGTGACTGACAGTAACCTCTAACCAGTTTTACACAAACATTTTTTCTATATGACTTTGTTGGAGCAAAAAAAAAAAATCAAATTCTTCACAGTAATGACTGGTAAGTAAATAGCGATCCTTTTCAATAACAAAGCATGAAAGCCTAACTATTGATAACATTCAGTCAAAGAATCAAACAGTTTTTGTAAGTAGGCTATTGTTTTTTTATTTTTTGTAACTACTTACTTTTTTCATTTTTAAATAATTTTACCTTAATTGACATACTTTTTCCATTGCCTTTAGAAAATTGTTTGTCTCTAAGCTTCATTAAATAAAGAAAATGAAACGTTTTTTTTTTCAACTGAAAGTAAGGAGCAACATTAAAGCTTAAAACGAACACAAATTGTTACTTATATGAAGGGGGTTGCCCCCCTCCTCAACACTTCAAGCTACAGTTTTTTGGCACTTTAAAAAAGAGTTACTTATTGTTCTAATTAAACGACTTTTGTGAAATCGTTTTTAAAGAATTAGGACAAAATTTGAACTTTAGTACAAAGAACGAGGTGTTGGAGAGGGGACACCCCCCCCCCATGTGCGTATTAATTAATGTTTGTTTTAAGTTGTTCGTTTGATGTTGCTCCTTACTTTTAGTTGAAAAACTTGTTTTTTGTTTATGTCTGATCGTTTTTGAAATACCGCCAGGATACCTGGCTCCACCTCCACGGAAAAATCCCCCTCCCCATACAATTCGATCCTAGCGAAAATTTACCCCGGATGATTACCCTTAACAACTCCACGCGTAGAATTGAATCGTTAAAGAGAAAGCAAGACATATGTACAAATTTCGTATATGAATTCTGGTAAATCCACTCAGTGTAAAATTTCCTCTGAAAATTTCACACCTTGGAAACTATCCTTTCCATTGAAAATTCTCCCAGCAAAAAGTTCGTCCTCCCCTCCAGTCCCTAAAATGTATGCATACTTCCCAACAACAAATAAAACAAAGGGCAATTCTTATAACATAAAAACCTTTCCCAAGGGGCTGTAGGGGGTCATTTTATATCCAAAGACATAGTTATTGGGCCTTTCAACTATGCTGAAGAAAAAAGCTATCTCAAAATTTTGATCTGACAATTTGGGAAAAAAGTCACTTGGGAGGGTGCCTAGCGGCCGTACAAGTTTTTTGATCACTTAAGAAGGGAACACGAACTTTTCTTTTCCATTAGAATATCTTTTTTCTAATTACAAATTTTCTTAAGAAATTTGGAAAAAAGAAAACTTCACAGTAAAGAGTAAGGAGCTAAGGAGGAGACAGCCTCTTTCATACAAAGAATAATCTGTTCACATAGGTTTCAAACCTATTCCTTGACTTCAGTTGAAAACCGCTTTTTTTTTATTTATTTTCTTATTGTTTTCCGAATCATACCCAGACAAAACCAAGATATAATTTGAGGTACCGGTCCCTTAAATCCCTGGTCAATTGCTTCTAAAATGTGTAAATCAATAATTGTACGTTGATTAGTACCGTCCTACGTTTAAATTTGCAATTTCAATTCTGGATAAAATTTGAATCTTAGTCAGCGCGCTAGCGCTGCCTAAGTAAAGAACGACGTGGGCACAATGTATTTTTTTGTTCAGCCGGGCAACTTCACATCGAAGGAGTTGTCGTAAAAACTTCGAAAAGGGCTCAATCGATTGGAAATTGAGAGTTCTAGTGCCCTTTTTAATAGTCGAAAGTGATTGGAGGGCAACTAGCAACCCCCCCACGCCCATCATCCCCTCAAACACATCCAAACAAAATTTTGAGATAGCCATTTTGTTGAGCGTTGTTGTTTTCCAGGTAGATAATATGTTTTTGAAGAGGACAATCCCCCGCAACCTCAGGGCAAGGGTTTGAAGTTATGCCCTGGTGTCATAAAAGGTTTTTATAGAAGGTGTTGTCGTAGAAACTTCAAAAAAGGCTCATTCGATTGGAAATTCGAAGGGCTAGTACCCTTTTCAATAGTCGAAACTGATTGGAGGGCAAATAGCCCCCCCCCCCCTCCCTGCACACCCATCATTCCCCCAACTATATCAAATCAAAATTTTGAGGCAGCCATTTTGTTCAGCGGAGTTGATTTCCAAATAGAAAATATGTTTTGAGGAGGACACTCCCCCACAACCCTCAGTGCAAGGGTTTTAAGTTACACCGTGAGGGCATGTAAGGTTTTTATAGAAGGTGTTGTCGTAGAAACTTCAAAAAAGGATCATTTGATTGGAAATTCGAAGGGCTAGTACCCTTTTTAATAGTCGAAAGTGATTGTAGGGCAACTAGCTCCCCCCCCCAAGCTCATCATTTTCCCAAAACATTTCCAATACAAATTTTGAGATAGCCATTTTGTTCAGCGTAGTTGATTTCCATATAGAAAATATTTTTTTGAGGAGGACACTGCCCCACAACTCTCCGGGCAAGGTTTTTAAGTTATGTCCTGAGGGCATATATGAACGATGTTGGCACAATGTACTATTTATTATTTTTTTCCTTTAGAGCTGGGCACTTCATATGGAAGCGCTCGTCGTAGAAAATTTAAAATGGGCTCATTCGATTGGAAATTGAGAGTTCGAGTGCCCTTTTTAATAGTCGAAAGTGATTGGAAGGCAACTAGTCCCCCTCCCACGCCCATCATTTCCCCAAACACATCCAATAAAAATTTTGAGATAGCCATTTTGTTGATCGTAGTTGATTTCCACATAGAATATATTTTTTTTAGGAGGACAATCCCCCACAACCCTCAGGGCAAGGGTTTTAAGTTATGCCCTGGGGGCATATAAGGTTTTTTTTATAGAAGATGTTGTCGTAGATACTTCAAAACAGGCTCATTCGATTCGAAAGGACAGCTCCATCGATACGAAGTGCCCTGGTCTAAACAACAACAAAAAATAATACATTATACCCACTTCGACCTTTACTATAAAAATGTCAAGCCTTCCAATCACTTTCGACTATTAAAGAGGGCACTAGGCCTATCGATTTCCAATTGAATGAGCCCTTTTGGAAACGACAACGCTTTCTATAAACACCTTATATGTCCCCAGGGCATAAATTACAACCCTTACCCTAAGGTCTGTTTGGGTTGTTGTCACCCTCTAAGACCGAATTTCCAGAACTTTCAACTGCGTTAAACAACATGGCTATCTCAAAATTTTGATTGGATGTGTTTGGGGAAATGGCGTGCGTAAGAGTAGTGTTAGTCGCCTTCCAATCACTTTCGATCATTAAAAAAGGCACAAGCCACTTCAATTTCCAATTGAATGAGCGCTTTTCGTAGTTTCTACGACAAATTTTTCGATATGGAGTGCCCTGCTCTAAAGGAAAAAATTAATAAATAATACATTTTGCCAACATCGTTCTTATATGCCCCCAGGGCATAAATTAAAACCCCTGCCTTGAGGGTTGTGGGGGAGTGTCATCTTCTTTACTTAGTCCTCGTATCTTGTCTCGTTCTCGAGTGTCCCCGTTCTTTACTTAGGCAGCGCGATCGTGCTGCCTATGATTTATACAACCACTTTCTATATAAACCTTATATGCCCCCATAAGTTACAACCCAAACTTCAGAGAGGGCTAATTTGATTGAAAATAGAAAGCTCTAGTTCACTTTTAAAGAGTCAAAAGAGACTGAAGCTTAATCTAGGCCCCCACGTCCTTTTTCCCAAGCCCATCCGATAAAAGTTTTGAGAGGTATGTTAATAAATTGAGAGGGAGTAGTCCATTCGGACTTGGCCCAGTTAAAGATAGGAATGGGGCCACAATCACCGATAAGGAAAAACGAGAGATGGGCAGAGCATTTTGAGAATTTTCTAAGCCAAGATAGAGTAGATTATGAGCAAGCGTTCGATTCTGTTGATAGAAGAGCCTTAGTAAAAGTTTTATCCTTTTATGGTATTAATTAAAAAAAACTTTCCGAAAAATAAGTTTTTAAAAGAAAAGTAAAGGCCATTATAAACTTTAGCTCAGCAGATAAAAAAAATTTTTAAAATTCAAACTGAAAACGACCAGAAATTACTATTAAAGAATAAATGAAACCCAAAACGAACAGAAATTAAATACTCAATCATAGCAAAAACATACAACAAGCAATAATAAAAATGAATAAATAGATCTTAAGGCGAGTAATACTTAGATTGAATATAAATATCAAGCTTAAAACGAAAAAAATATTTTCCTATCGAAGTATAAATGAAACTTAAGACGAACAGAAATTAAATAAACAACCAATGCAAACAAACATACAATAAATATTAATGTAAATTAATAAATAAATCTTAAAACGATTGAAACTTAAATTGAATATGCAAATCAAGCTTGAAAGGAACACAAGTCACTACAAACAAGAGTTTTGGTATGACCTCCTTCTCTCACTGTAAAAGTCTAAAACCTACTACGTCATTGGCGCTTTATTGAAAACTATGTGCGTCTTGAACAGTCTTGGAATATTTGATGTATAATGATATTAATTGCTGAAAGATCCGTCAGTTCAAGAACTTATTTTACTGTAGTTGTATTTTTATTTTCAATACTGTAAGAACTGGAAAAGAAAATATTTGTGATATAATCCGTTTTCAGTTAAGCGCCAATGACGCAGTAGGCTTTGGTTTTTATTTACAATTAGGAAAGGAGGCAATATCCAAACAGTTGTTTGTATAGGGAAACTATGTTCGTCTTTAACAACCTTAAAAAAAGCTAATAAATTGAACTGAATATTTGATGCATAATGATATTAATTGCTGAAAGCTCATCAGTTCAAAATGTTACTTCAATTTTAATGTTTATTTTCAATATTAATTACAAAAGAAAATATTTGTCATAAAATTGGTTTTCATTAAAGTGCCAATGACGCAGTAGGTTTCAGGCTTTTACAGTGAGAGAAGGAGGCGATACCCAAACTCTTGTTTGTAGTGATTTTGTTCGTTTCAAGCTGGATTTGCATATTCAATTCAAGTTTTACTTGTTTTAAGATTTATTTATTCATTTACAATAATATATATTGTATGTTTGTTTGCATTGATTGTTTATTTAATTTCTGTTCGTTTTAAGTTTCATTTATGCTTCAATAGGGAAATATTGTTTTTCGTTTTAAGTTTGATATTCATATTCAATCTAGACATTACTCGCTTTAAGATCTATTTATTCATTTATATTATTACTTGTTGCATGTTTTTGCTATAATTCTTTATTTAATTTCTGTTCGTTTTGGGTTTCATTTATTCTTTAATAGTAATTTCTGGTCGTTTTAAGTTTGAATTTTAAAAGGTATTTGTATCTGCTGAGCTAAAGTTTATAATGGCCTTTACTTTTCTTTGAAAAACTTATTTTTCGGAAAGTTTTTTTTAATTAATACCATACAAGGATAAAACTTTTACTAAGGCTCTTCTATCAACAGAATCGAACGCTTGCTCATAATCTACTCTATCTTGATTTAGCAAATTCTCAAAATGCTCTGCCCATCTCTCGTTTTTCCTTATCGGTAATTGTGGCCCCATTCCTATCTTTAACTGGGCCAAGTCCGAATTGACTACTCCCTCTCAATTTATTAACATGCCAGTACAATATTTTACTATTATGCCGTCTAGCTGCATCTTCCAGATCCTCGGCAATTTTATCCATAGTCCCCACTTCACACCTCCTTAGTTCATATTTTAATGCCTTTTCCGCTTTCTTTGCTATTCTTTTTGTTTTCATATGATCTATCACTCAGATAATTCTTGTACAAGTCCTAAGTCCTTTCTATTAAACATAAAACTTTTTTACAAATATTAATTAATTTTTGATCGTTTTTGATGGCAGAAAATTTCAAGTTTTTAAAAATTCCTTATTTCAAAATCAGACTTAAAAAAAATCTAATATTCATCAAAGTATCAAAACTGATATCAAAGTAACAATATCAAAGTGAAAAAATGGCGTTGTGTCAACTTCGGAATTTTTATTGTCTGATGTTTGAACTATTTTTAACAAAATTGCTATCTCAAAACTTTTATCGGATGGGCTTGGGGGAAAAGGACGTCGAGGAACTAGATTAAGCTTCAGCCTCTTTTGACTCTTCAAAAGTGAACTAGAGCTTTCTATTTTCAATCAAATTAGCCCTCTCTGAAGTTTATACAAGTAGCTCTTCTATAAGAACCATATATCCCCAGAGTATAACTTACAAGGCCTATCCCTGGGCCTTGGGGGTTGTGTTGACCCTGGAGTTTTAATATCTGATGGTTGAAATATTTTTAACAAAATGGTCACCTGAAATTTTTATGGGATGGGTTTATCTATCTGATACACCCAAAGGCGTGGAGGGCTGGATGGGCTAGTTGCCCTCTGATCTTTTTTCACTCTGAGAAAATGAACTAAAACTTTTAATTTCTATTCAAATAAAACATCTCTGAAGTTTATACGATCATACCTCCCATAAGAACCATATATACCCCAGAGCAATACTTACAACGCCTTCCCCTGCCCTGGGGGGGAGGTGTCAACACAGGGGATTTTTTTATCTGATCTTTGAACTATTTTTAACGAAATGACCATACGCAAAGGAGTTTTTGTTATATGATCTTTGAACTATTTTTAACAAAATGGCTACCTCAAATTTTTTATCAGATGTATTTGGGGAAAAAAGGCTTAGAGGGCCAGTCGCACTCTATCACTTTTGACTCTTAAAAAGGGCACTAGAACTCTTAATTTCCAATCGAATGAGCCCCTTTGAAATTTATATGACGACCCCTTCTATATGAAGAGCCTTTGGGAAAAACAATCAATGGAGTGTGGGGGGAGGCTAGCTGCTCTCCAATCACTTTTGACTCTTAAAAAGTGAATTACAACTTTCAATATCCAATCAGATGAGCCCTCTAGGAATTTTATATGAGCATCCGTTCCATAACAACCACACATACCCCCAGGGCATAACTTACAGCGCCTACCCTTCTGAACCTTGGGGGGGGCTTTGTCGACACTGGAATTTTTTGTTATTTGAACTTTGAACTATTTTAAAAAAAAATATCTATATCAAAATTTTTATCTAATGGATTTAGGGCGTGAAGGAGGGGGAGGCTAGTTGCCCTCCGATCTGTTTTGATTCTTAAAAAGTGAACAAGAACTTTCGATTTCCAATCAAATGAGCCCTCTCCGAAGTTTATACGAGCATCCCTTCCATAAAAACTATAAATGCCCCTAGAGCATTACTCATAACGCCTGCCTCAGGGCCCTGGCGGGTTCCGTCGACAAAGGAATTTTTCGTATCTGACCTGTGAACTATTTTTAATGAAATGGCTATTATAAGAATTTTATCGGATGGGCTTGGGGAAAAAGGGTTAGGTGTGGGGGGGGGGTGGCTAGTTGCCATTGGATATATTTTGATTCTTAAAAATTGAACTAGAGCCTTCAATTTCCAATCAAATGAGCCCCCTTTGAATTTTATACGAGCATCCCTTTCATAAAAACCATATACGCCCCCAGGACAACACTTACAACACCTATCCTCCGGGCTCTTGGGGGCGTTTTTGTTATCTAATTTTTGAACAATTTACAAAACACTGACAATCTCAAAATTTGTAGCGGACGGGTTTGGGGAAAAAAGAGCACGGGGGGGGCTAATATAACTCTCTTGACTCTTAAAAAGTGAACTAGAACTTTCAATTTCCTATCAAATGAGCCCTCTATGAAGTTTATACGAGCATCCCTTTCATAAGAACCTTACATGTCCTTAGGGCATAACTTAGAACGCCTTCCCCTGTGCCCTGGGGGGGTTCTATTGTCGCCAGATTTTTTCTTATCCGACCTTTGAACTATTTTTAACAAGATGTCTATTTTAAAATTTTCATCAGATGGGTTTTGAAAAAGAAGGTGTGGGGGGGGGGGAGGGGGCTAGCTGCCCTAGGATTTCTTTTGACTATTAAAAAGTAAGCTCGAACTTTCAATATCCAATCAAATGAGCCCTCTCAAGTTTATACGAGCATTCTTTTCATACGAACAATATATGACCCAGGGTACAACTTACAACGCCTGCCCCCGGGCCATTGGGGGTTGTGACGACACCTGAGATTTTGTTATCTGAATTTTGAGAAATTTTTAACTTTATGGTTATGTCAAAACTTTTATTGGATGCATTCGGGGAAAAGGGGGCGTGGGAGGCGGCTAGTTGCCCACCATTCCCTTTTGACTCTAAAAAAAATTAACTAGGACTTTCACTTTTCAATCAAATGAGCCATCGCTGAAGTTTTTACGAGCCTCCCTTCAATAAGAACCATACATTCCCCCCAGGGCATAACTTACAACACCTACCCTCGGGCCCTGGGATGCTGTGTTGACCCCTGAGTTTTCGTTATATGGTCTTTGAACTATTTAAAAAAAAAAGCCATCTCAAAGTTTTTATCGGATGGGTTTGAGGATAAAAGGGCGTGGAGTGGGGGCTAGGCACCCTCCAATCTTTTTTCACTCTTGAGAAGTGAACTAGAACTTTCAATTTCCAATCAAATGATCCCTCTTTGAAGTTAATACGAGCATCCCTTCCATAAGACCCATGTATGCCCCCAGGGCACAACTTAAAACGCCTCCTCCGAGCCCTAGGGGGTTGGTTCGACACCGGAATGTTTGTTATATAATCCTTGTGAACTATTTTTAACAAAATAGCAATCTTAAAATTTTTATTGGATGCATTAGGGAAAAAAGGCTTGGGGGGGGGGGGGAAGCTGGTTGCACTCCAATATTTTTAGACGCTTAAAAAGTGAACTAGAGCTTTCAATTTCCAATGAAATGTGCCTTCTCGGAAGTTTACACGACCATTCCTACCATAAGAACCATATATGCTCCCAGGGCATAACTTATAACCCATGTCACTGAAGACTGTGGGGGGAGTGTCCTGCTAAAACATATAATTTCCAGAACTTTCAACTACGTTGGATAAAATGGCTATATAAAAATTTTGATTGGATGTGGTTGGAGAAAAGGTGGGCGTGGAAGAAATGTCAGTTGCCTTAGAATCACTTTCCACTATTAAAAAGGGAACTAGCTATTAAAATTTCCAATCGAATGAGCTCTTTCTGAAGTTTTTACGACAACGCTGTCTATACAAAACCATATATGTCCCCAATGCATAACTTACAACCCTTGCCCAGAGGGCTGTGGGGGATTTGTCATCCTCAAAGACCTAATTTCCAAACCTTAAAACTACGTTTAATAAAATGGCTGTCTCATAATTTTTATTGGATATGTTTGGGGAAAAGGTTGGCGTAAAAGGGGGGCTAATTGCCGTCAAATCACTTTTGACTATTAAAATGGGCACTCCTTTTGAATTTCCAATCAAATGAGCCTTTTTTTAAGTTTCTACGACAATACCTTAAATAAAAACCTAATATGGCCCCAGGGTATAACTTAAAACCCTTGCTTTGAGGGTTGTGGGGGAGTGTCCTCCTCAAAAAAATATTATCTATTTGAAAATCATGTACGCTGAACGAAATGGCAATCTCAAAATTTTGATTGGATGTGTTTGGGGGAATGACGGGCGTGAAGGGGGTCTAGTTGCCTTCCAATCACTTTCGACTATTAAAAAGGGCACTAACCCCTTGAATTTCCAATCGAATGAGCCTTTTTTGAAGTTTCTACTACAACGCCTTCTATAAAAACCTTAGTTATGCCCCCACTACATAACTTGAAACCCTTGACCTGAGGGTAGTGGGGGAGTGTCCTCCTCAAAAACATATTTTCTATCTGGATATCAACTATACTGAACAAAATGGCTATCTCATAATTTTGATTGGATGTGTTTGGGGGAATTGTGGGGGGGGGGTCTAGTTACCTTCCAATCACATTCGACTATTAAAAAGGGCACTAACCCATTTAACTTCAAATCGAATAAGCCTTTTTTAAAGTTTCTACGACAACACGTTCTATAAGAACCTTGTATGTCCCCGGGGCATAACATAAAACCCTTGTCCTGAGGGTTGTGGGGGAGCGTCCTCCTCAAAAACATATTTTATATGTGGAAATCAACTACGCTGAACAAAATGGCTATCTCAAATTTTTGATTGGATAAGTTTGGGGGAATGTTGGGTATGGGGGGGGGGTAGTTGCCCTCCAATCACTTTCTACTATTAAAAAGGGCACTAGCCCTTTGAATTTACAATAGAATGAACCTGTTTTGAAGTTTCTACGACAACACCTTCTATAAAAACTTTATATACCCCCAGGGCATAGCTTAAAACCCTTGCCCTGAGGGTTGTGGGGGAGTGTCCTCCTCAAAATGTATCTGGAAATCAACTACGCTGAACAAAATGGCTATCTCAAAACTTTGATTGGATGTGTTTGGGGGAATGATGGGTGTGGGGGGGGGGGCTAGTGGCCCTCCAATCACTTTCAACTATTAAAGAGGGCACTAGAACTCTCGATTTTCAATCGAATGAGCCCCCTTTGAAGTTTCTACGACGACCCTTTCCATACGAAGTGCCTCTGGGAGAAAAAAATAATAATAATAAAACATCGGAGCCGCATGATCTTTACTATAGGCAACAAATAGAGTTGCCTCTGATACCAGAAATATACATTAAAGTGATTAGTGCTATGTATGAGAATAACGCTGCAATGCGAGATCAAGGAATCAAATGGGGAGGAAAAAAGTCTCCTGGATCTAGATTATGCTGATGATTTAAGCATCCCAGAGGAAAGTGTGAGCAAAATGAATTAACTTTTAGAGGTTTTGCGAGTTCAGGTTGCTAGGATGGGTTTGGAAAGTAATGTTAAGAAGACTAAGTTATTAAGGCTATGAATAAACAAAGATGAAAAGGTGACGTTGGGTAATAAAAAAATTGATCAGGTGGGAAGCTTCCCTTACCTTGGTAGTATTACTAGTAAAGATGGTGGGAGCAGTGAAGATGTTAAAACTAGAATAGCCAATGCTCAGGGTGTTTTTTCACAGTTGGAAAAAGTTTTGAAGAATAGGAAAATAAAGCTGTCAACCAAGAATAGAATATTAGAAGCTGCAGTAATGACAGTAGTCAAATATGGCTCTGAAGCATGGGCCCTTCGAAAAGCAGATGAAGATTTGCTAGATGTTTTCCAGAGAAATTGTTCAAGGATTGTTCTGGATAACCGACTAACTGACCGTTTTTCAAACAACAGGCTGTCCGAAAAATGTGGTTGAATACCGCTCTCTAGGAGAATAGAAAGGTTGAGGTGGCTAGGGCACATTGTGCGGATGAAGCATGACAGATTGCCGAAGATTTTTCTTTTCAGTCAACCGTCTAGGGCTAATCGGAAAGCAGGTCGTCCTCGTCTGGGGCGGGAGGACGTCATACAGAAAGATTTAAAGGAAATGGGAACTTCCTGGGAGGGTCTAAAAGGGGAGGCTTTGAAAATATTGGGATGGAGGAGGAGCGTGCGTAGCTGTGTTAGCCTCGGGCGGCTTGGTGCTGCGGTGAGTTGTTAGTAGTAGTAGTAGTATGAATGAATGCACCATATGTAAAAAAAACTGATTAAAAAACCTTTCCGAAAGGAAGTTTTCAAATAAACTTAAAGAGCCATATCAAACTTAAATCCAGCAGAAATAAATTCCTATAAAAATTCAAATTCAAAACTACCAAAAAATACCATTGAATACATGAAACCCAAGAAAAAAGAAAATTAAAATAAACTATCATAAGAAACATACAGATAATAGGCGCTAATATAGATGAATAAATTTATCCTAAAAATATTTCTTCTTTTCCTTATGACAAGTCCTGCAACTAAAAAAGAGTAAACATGAAGAATAAAATGTAAAGGATTTACAATCCTTGCCCTGGGGGCTTTGGGGGTATTGCATCCTCGGAGGCATAGTTACTAGACACTTCGGCTATTTTGAATAGAGTCACTTTTCCAATTTCATTCACACCCTGTAAGTTTCAACTTCAGACCTTTACTCACTTCTTAGATATTGATAATACACCTTTCCGACAACCAGCAGGCACATAGTATGTTGTGATTGTGTTCGGCATTCTCTCCAAAGCTGTAAAGGGTTATGTCATACCAATTGGAACAATTCTTTGGATCCCTCGAAATGGGATCTTAACAGATCCCATTTCGAGGGATTTGTTAAAGCAAAAATAGACATAGGACCGGCTGAGCATAAGATTAAAAATCTGTTTTTTTATTATTATATTGTATAGTGAGAATTTTAGTATTTGAAGCAAAAATTCGGTGAGAACTACGGGGGAAATGTGTATTCTATATTTAGTGCTTCTAGTCACAATCGAGTGACTTTGGTAGAGGTTTCAGAGAAGTCCCTGAATATAAAGCAAATCTAATGGTTTGTGTCGTGCATCCACATTTTGATGTTTACTCGACGCAGAACCGGCAGAAAACTATAAATTTGTCTCCCGTATGGATTTTTCTATCTGTTCAAATCGTAACTGTTATAAAACTTTTTTTTTTCAAATTTCACACTCATACGGTTTATCTTCGTTATCAACTCTTCTATGCCTTTCCAAATGAGAACAATAAGAAACTTTTTCTTGCATTTAAATGGTTTATCTATTGATATATTTATTCTCTGTGCTTATACAAAACAAAGGAATCAAATCTTTTTCTCACATATTTCTCACTCATACGGTTAATAAATCCGGAATGAATTCTTCTATGCCTGCTCAAGTGAGGGTCTTATTCAAGATCAAAAAGATCTATTCCCATTAACCCATGAATGTCCCCTGGTCTTCTAAAGAGTTGGAGAAGATAAAATAACCTTTAGAAAGCTTTTGAGTCAGCAAACCCACCCTTGAATGCTGCACGTCTTCAGCGATTCAAACTCTACAGGAATGTTTTCAACTCTGTATGACGGAAGGCCAAATTCCTTGTTCCATTTTAACTGAACCCCCGGGTAAGTGAACCCCTGTAACTGAAACCGCCATGTAACTGAACCCGTATAACCGAACCCCCGTGCAACTGAACCCTCGTGCTACTGAACCCTCATGCAACAGAACCCCCGTGCAACTGAATCCTCGTGCTACTGAACCCTCATGCAACTGAACCCTCGTGCATTTCAACCCCCGTGTAACTGAAGCCCCGTATAACTGAACCCCCGTGCAACTGAACCCTCATGCAACTGAACCCCTTTTAACTGAACTCTCGTGCAGCTCAACCCCCGTGCAACTCAGCCCCATTTAACTATACCCCCGTGTGACGGGATCCCCATGTAATTGTAACTGTGTGTAACCATGTAACCATGTAACTGTGTGTTTACAGAACACAACTGATGAGCGAAAAGTGATGAAAGAGAGGGGTAATACCGAACTCTCAGCTACCATTCTTGGGAGACTACTGACAGTTTATAAGTGACCATTGAATATCTGTGTTGTTTTAGTCACTTTTCTGTGAATAGGCAGCGTGGCCGCAGAGTGCACCTGGCGACGATAAACCACACCAGTCCAGTTTTTGTCAGGAAAAAATTACTCAGTGATAATTTATTGCTCCCACTAGCATTATGCGCTTCTAGGTCCGGGCCTAGGGACCTAGTGGTAAATCCAGGCTTGAGTGTGCACATATTTCCTTTTGATGAATTGACTTTCCCTTTACGCACTCTCTGAAAGTTCCAACTTAATACAAAAATCCCTTTTTGAGATATGCCATTTTGAAAATCTACATGCACATAGTGTCTTTTAATTTAGTTCGTGTTCCACTTCAAATACCTCATTCTGTCAAATTTTCAACCTGATATGCGTAGCCTTAATAGTGCTAGTTTAATAGTAGCAGAGGTCGTAGCAGGAGCAGTAAAAGTAATAATAGTGTTGAATTAGTAGTAGTAGTAGTAGCAGGTAGATGCCCCAGAATTTTCATGTTGATACGCTAAGCTGTTCCAAAAAAAAATGCCGATACACCTGTATCAGCAATCTGTATGTTATTGCAACTTATAAATTGTTAAAATTTAATGTTTTTACAAAAGGGATGGTCTTAAAAAATTCTAAGGTGGCTCTTTTGATTGGAAATTGAAATTTCAAGTTCAATTTCGAAGAATCATAGGTAATCACATGACAATCAGCCTTTCCCACTTAACCGACATTCCCCCCCCCCCCCAAATACATCCGATTAAAATAAAAATAAACATTTTGTTCAAAATAGTCTGAAGATCAAATAACCATGCCTTTGGGGTTAACAACCTCACCAGCAGCATCTGGGGCAAGGGCTGTAAGTTAAGCTAGTTGCTCATTGCTAAAACATAAGGTTTTAGTAGAAAAATTTGTGTATGAACTGTGGGGGAGGGGGGGGGGGCTTATTCGATTGGAAATCAAAATTTCCAATGCACTTTACAGAGTTAAAAGGGATCGAAGGGCTTCCACCCCACCCTATTTTACCCCAAATAAATCCGATCTAAATTTTGGGATGTCCATTTATTTAAAGAGTTTAAAGGTTAAATAACTATGGTTCATAACCCTATTGTGTTTTACCCAATGTAAGTACGGTGGTTGAGTTGCACGAGGGTTCGGTTGCACGGGGGTTCAGTTGCACGGGGTTCAGTTACACGGGGGTTTAGTTAAATGGGTTGAGTTGCACGAGGGTTCAGTTGCATGAGGGTTCAGTAGCCAGAGGGTTCAGATGCACGGGGGTTCAGTTGGACGGGGGTTCAGTTGCACCGCGGTTCGGTTATACGGGGGTTCAGTTACAGGGGTTCAGTTGCTTTGGATTCAGTTACACAGGGGTTCAGTTAAACGCACACCCAAATTCCTTTACTGTTCCAAAAAATTCTCGGATTGTGGGAAAGATATTCGAAAAACTTGGCAAGTGATCAATTCCGTCCTCAAACGTTCGTCTCCGGCTCCTTCTATCCCTCCAAGTCTTGTACTTGGTGAAGTGGTTGTTGAGGCTGTTTCATCTGTTCAAGAACCATTTACATCATATTTTGCCAATATTGGGAAAACCACTGCTTCTTCAGTCAGGTCTTCGCAGTCACAACCAGATTACAAATCTTATCTTGGTCCGCCTTGTCTGAAATCGATGGTGTTATATCCTGCGACTGATGTTGAAGTAGCCAAGATTGTAAATAGCTTGAAAGGTTCTTCGTTGTCTGGCCCTGACTGTATTCCAACTATGGTAGTTAAGTTCATTCTTCCTTCAAGTATTTCTCCATTGACGAAGCTTATAAATCTTTCTTTTGAAAATGGAATTTTCCCTAGTTCTCTTAAGCGAGCTAGAGTAATTGTTTTGCATAAAGGTGGACCAAGAAATTATCCAGCCAATTATCGTCCTATATCTTTGATGTCTATTTTTAGCAAAATTATTGAAAAGACCATGCTTTCCCGTCTACTTTCTTTTCTAGAGGCTAAAAGATTTTTTCATGATTTTCAGTTTGGCCTCCGAGCAAAATATTCTACGGAGCATGCACGTATAACTCTTTTAAATTTTCTCCACACCGCGCTTGACTCTGGTTTGATTCCTGCTGCTATATTCCTAGATTTTTGTAAGGCTTTTGATTCTAAAATTCAAGAGATTCTGCTGTATAAGCTATCACACATTGGTTTAAGAGGACAGGCTCATGCTTGCTGTGATTCCTATTTGTCAGGTAGAACTTTCTCCATAGATTCCTTTTCCTGCTTTTTGCCTGAAGTTGAGTTTGGTGTTCCTCAAGGCTTTGTTCTTGGACCGTTTCTGTTTTTGATTTATGTCAATGACCTTACTTTTGTGGTTAAGAAACAAAAACGTACAGTTTGCTGTCACCTATGTCATCCTGAATCTTTCCATGCTAAAAAAAAGAATCTTTCAAAAGAATAGATCCCTTTGAACTGGGTTTATCCGAAAAGGCCAAGGCTCTTAAGGTGAAACTTTGGAATTGTTCCAAAAGCAGAACCGAGCAATTGCACCGCCCAATTTACGTGCATCACTTAGTTAAGTATCTCAACAATCGATAGAGTGGTACAAACGTTTGCTATTGAACAAAGATAAGCAAGTCAGAACATTTCAAACTTAAGTAAGAAAAGTAGTTTTTGGGAGCAGGTGAGAAAAGGGATTCTATTAATATGTCAATTGTCAACTAGAGATAAATATAACGGTTACCCAAATATAACAAAACAAGATAGTAAAATAAAAGTTCAAAATAGGAATAAAATCCTTTTTCAATAGACAGTGTATAGAAATTTCTCAAAAAATACCTGATATTTCGGTCACATATACAGTGACCGTCATCAGTAGTAAAACTTAACTAAAACAATTTAAAACAAAAGTTTATATACGAAATCAAATAAAACTACATATTGTTTAAATTTCTAATTTTTTTCATCTTAAAGGTTGAGCTAGCATCTCTGACCTTCTCGGATGCGGTTCAGTAGCATTCAGTGCTATAAAACTTAGAAAAAGTTGAACTATATTGGATTAATTAAAATTTAATCTGTTAGATTTTAATAAATTATCATAGATAGAGTTCAGCCCAAATTCACCTGTATCCCGATTCAAAGCAATATTCTTGAATAAGATTTTCTTTATTTCAAGAGTTTCACGAAAATTTTGCTTTAAACCCCGATCCCTAGAAATCAAAGAGAAATTCTCGAACAAAATAAAATGGTCTGGAAAATTGAAAATATGTTTTGAAAGGGCTGAAGTAAGTTCTTCCGACTTAGAATCTTGCTTTAAAGCCAAAGCAATATAATCTTAATGTTGTAATAATCTCATTTCCAAAGTCTGGTTAGTACGTCCCACATATGAGCTTCCGCAAGTACATGGGATCTGATAAACCCCACTTTAATGCCCCAATGAAATTAGATCCTTCCCAGAATTTAGAAAACTACCCAAAGTATTATTACTCTTTAAAGCTACCCTTAAACCATTACTCTGTAAAATTCTTTTAAGTTTTTCACTTAGCCCGGGTACATCTGGTAAGGAACAAAGAATACCCTTTTCCCGGGTTGTTTCCAAGACTTCCTTAGAAACCGCTAGAAACCTTTTTCTTCTCTTTGAAAAAGTCTGGTTAATTAACCACTCTGGACACATGTTACTTATCAGTATTTTGCTTAGAAAAGACAACTCCTCCTCAAAAAATTTTGGAGAGCAAATACTAAATATCCGGTCAGTTAAAGAAATGATCAAACAAATTTTTAATTGGCGAGCGTGACCGGAACTAAAAGACAAAAATCTATTGTTATTTGTCGGTTTTCTGTGAATTTTAAAATCGAGACTATTTTGATTTTTCAAAAGAATACAATCAAGAAAAGGAAGTTTCCCATTCTCTTCTAATTCAACAGTCAACTTTAAACCCCCCCCCCAAACAATTAAGATTTTCCAAAAATCCTTTTAATTCCTCCTCCTCATAATCCCATACTGAAATATTGTCATCCCTATACCGGCCCCAGAAAATATGTTATAAGAAATAGGAATCTAACGCAATTGTTTCAATATTCTCCACAAAAATATTAGCTAACAAAGGGGATAAAGGGGTCCCCATAGTATATTCACAAAATATCTGATATTTTTGTGAATTTTCTATACACTGTCTATTAAAAAAGGATTTTATCCCTATTTTGAACTTTTATTTTATCGTCATGGAAAGGCAGTGTGGTCTCCGAAATTATCTAAACAAGATAGCCTAGTTAGTATTTCTAAACATATTCTCCTGTAGTCCGTTAATTGTCAATTAATGAATAATTTAAAACGTTCAATTTGAAGAATTTTAATATTAGTCATATTAATGTGTAGCTTAGATTTATAGCTGTTCAATGACATATACATTTCTTTTGAATTTCTATTTGGAAACAAGGTGTTATCTTTATGTTCTTGCGTGGTTTTAATCATTCAATCGCTTTTTTACTCAGTTTACTGCCAGTGAATGCCTAAATGTCTTTTTAAGATACCTGAAAACTTATTTTGGGAAATTGTCTTATAATGGATACTGAACACCCAATGAAAAAAAAGTAAAGGGGATTAAACGAAAAAGGATCTTCTCCAATGAATAAGTTCCCCTGGAAAATACCTTCCATCCCTGCGGAAAATTCTCCTCCATGGAAAATACTCCCCTGTAAATTTTACCTACACATAAAATAGCGACCGAATTTTTAATTTAAAGTTATTCGAAAAATAAAGTTCAAATGAATAACTTACCTGTTGGCTATTGTTTGATAACTGTTTAGCCATATTCTTAAGACTTTTTAGTACAGTCACTAATTCTCAGTGCACTGTTGATAAACTAATCTAGGCTTCAAATTCGGCATCAACTACTGTCATATTTGCCCAATAATTATGGTTTACTCGCCAGAAAAAAATCCTTTAGTACGCCTTGTAATATGTCTAAAAAATATCCAGCAGTTTATTTAAAAAATCTCCTTTCTGAAATATATGACTCGAGGTATTTCCAGAGACAATCTGGATTACAAATTAATAATCTCGAACGTAAAAGTTGTACTGAATTAACCATAGAGCTTATAGATGGACGAAAAGGTTTCCCAGTAACAACCCAGATTGATCTTTAACTATTCCGGCTTTAATATTCTTTGGGTTAACTTAACAACTGTTACTTAACAACTGTTTTGACTTAACAACTTTCCGGTTACTTTGACTTAACAACTGTTACTTAACAACTGTTTTGACTTAACAACTTTCCGGTACAATACTTGTTTAAACACGAAACAAAATAAAGCGAAGCCCATCGGATTTTTATTCAAAAGTATAAGCAATAAAATAAACAGTAGGAATTCAATGACTAGTAGGAATAAAGAATATTCTATTCTCCTTTCTTAACAACAGCAACAGCATCCGTGTCACTATTATTCTTCCATACATAGTAATTCAATGCCGCTGCAACTGATAGCCAGGCAAGGTAGGGAGCCAGAATCCAGCCTGCTGTAGAATTTACTTTGAAAAAGCTGTAAGCCGTGGCTGCAGCAGCTACATCAAGCAGGAGTATATCAATAAGACCCTAAAAGAATCAAATAAAATGCATGTAATTAGGAACTTGAAAATATTATGTTGCCTGTACACAGGGGGGGAGGGGGGTGATATGGGTGGAGAGTTTTCCAAACTTGGTAAAACAAAAACTTCCCGTGTTAATAAAAAAGAAAAGAAAAACAACAACACGCACACAGACGAAAAAACATATCTATCTGAATATTTGCCCCGCAGACGAGGAAACGCAAGCTTCTAGGTTCTGACAATTTTTTTCTTCCGAAAGATAGGGACTGTGACTTAAACTGGCCATTATCGATAACATAAATATTAGAATAGCTAAGCTGAAACATGCCAGAACATGCTGAAAGAAATGGAGAATACCATGAATACCATGGAGAATACCAAATGGAGAATACCGAACGGGACCATGAAATGGAGAATAAAACCTCTGAATTACAATATAATATCCAGTAAATTTCCATAGGGAGAACAAATCATGTTTTTTTCTAGCCTAAGACATCGCATGGAAATAAAAAACGGAACGTTTCTAGCTCTGGACGTAAGCTTCACAGGGATAACGTAATGTCAGGCTTGTGTTGAAAATATAATTATATTTATTTTTGTATTATGGGTTTTCATCAATAATAAAGCTTCGGCCCAGAAATGGACTGATAAATATCCGGCTAAAATCCAATTGAGACATCCCGAAGGAGGGATAGAGGGCATGGATACTGCAGTTTCTCAGAATATTGTCCACATATTTACTAGAAGGACTCAATAGATGAAAATGGACATAAGTAAGAACTGGTTTTCCAGTTGTGCCTTTTGAGTACCAGAAAAGCTTATAGTGCGAAAATATTTTGCCGGACCGGACACAAAATTAGTAAGCCTCTTCCCCCTCCCCCAAACATAATATTTGAAATTCAATTGCCCTACCTGCTTCCTTCCTCCTCCCATAGTGCCTGAAAGTTTCAACTTCATCCCATAAGCTGTTTCCAAGATATTACGAATATGCTATTCCGAAGCCCTGGACACACAGTGTTTATTTTTGTCTACCCCCCCCCCCAAGACAGAACTTGAAATCCGCTTGACCAGACCCCCCCCCCCCCAAACACTCCCTGAATGGTTCAAATTGATCCTCTTCATTCCTGAGACAGATAATTTGAGAAATTGGGTGTACAGTGCCTTGTGTTGTTTCTAGATCATACTCATGCGAAACTCTTGGAGTCTCGGCCGAGTTAACAATCCCTAGGAGCTTTTCTACTAAAACCTAATAGTGCACAATGACTAATTTACGTCATTTAGGGCCTTTCTCCCCAAAACTGTGGGATCTATGTTGACCCCAAGACCCGCTTATTAGATCTTTCAGCGTTTCTCGACAAGATGACTATCTCAATCTAATATAATTGGAGTTACGAGGTGGGATAGGGAGAAAAGAAAAGGGAAACTGACGAACCTCAAATGAATTTCGATCCTTAAAAAAAGAATTAGAACTTTCATCAAATGAGCCCCTTATCAGAATTCTACGACAGCCTTTCCTTGAGAAGTGGCAGGGAAAAAAAGTTTTTGCCCTCTTCGAGCCTACTTTTAGGCAATATACTTTTTTCGATTTTTCCTTTTGCATTGGGGTTCCCGTAGCCGAAGGACTTAAGGATGTAAGTTACAAGCCCCATTAAGGAAAAACAAAGTTGTATGTCCTTTTTTGGGCCCTATTTTTTTCGGGAGGGCCAGTAATTCTTTTTTGAACATTAGAGTCCCCTTGGGTTGAAGACTTATGACAATAAGTTTCAAACTTATCAGAGACAAAACTTTTTTAAACCTATTTCCAGGTCTTCCACATCGAAAAGTTGGACCCTTTTGACCCACAAAAGGACATCTAAAAGTTTCAAGCCAATCCCACACCCACTCAACATCAAACCAGCCCCCCTTCTATTGAGAAACCTACGTTTAAATCATTAGAAATAGGCATTGTTTACAGCCCCCCAAGGGCCTTAGGGGTCACGTCATCTGCGGAGGTTTTTTTTTATTGAACCTTTCAACTATTTTGAAATAAATGACTATCTCAAATTTTCACCTCGTGCTTTTGGGGGGCTTAATGGATGACCGAGAAAAAAAAATGGAATGAGAAGGAGACTGGTTATCCTTCAATCGCTTTCGACTCTTAAAAAGGGAACTACAATTTTCAACTTCCAGTGAAATACCCCTCTAAATATTCTACGACCACCCTTTCTAAAAGGAGTGGCCAGGGAAAACCCAATCATGCACTATTCACAACACTTGTGGCTATTTACTTAGACAGCGCTACTGTGCTGCCTATGATATTCAATTTTACTCGCCATTGAGAAAAAACAACCGTGCTTCGACACAGACTAAATGAATTATAAACTAGCTGAAAGGGGTTGCGTAGCTGTCTACGAGTGGCAACCGGGGTGGGCGAAAACGAGGGCGACAAAAACACACCCTCCGACGACAGTACGACCGAGACCTGCGGAGAGCTGAGCTGTCGTTGCAACCACAGTGAGAGGATGTCACGGCTGCTGCTCCGCTCCGGGACGTCTGGCGAGGCTTCGTTGATGCCCTATGTGCCACACCTGGCCATGGGGGAACTAAGGTCTAAGGTAAGGTAAAAGGGGTTAAACACAACTGAACCACGATTATCGGAACATGGTTTATAATTTACCAGAAGAAACAGTTTGTTCATGTTGAATTAGGGCTTTCAAGACATTCCTTGCAGGTACATGTTTTTACCATGGTACTTACGAAAGTCATTTATATTGTCCTTTTCAAACGATTGTATTTTTTTTCGTATTGTGTTTCAGGAGATTCCATTTTTGTTTTTTCACTTGATATAGCTCCTTTATCTATTAGTTATGAGAATTGTCAAGCAGTGTTACAAAACTATGTCCTAATGTTATTGTGTGACAAGCCATAGCACTTATTGTATTTTCATCGAAGAAATAAATAACAAAATCCTTAGTTTATCAGACTCTGGAATTTTTTTATATTGAATTTTAAGAATCATTTCCAGTTTAACTGCGTCTCATCCCTCTCCATTCCCTCTAACGCCTAGGTATAGCCCTTGGCTACATAATTTTTCTTTTCTATTTCGCGTTACTGGGTGTTCTTTGACATCTAATTATTTTTCAGAAAAACACCTTCTTTCCTTTCCGCAAACTCCATTTTCCTTTATGCAAACTCCGTTTTCCTTTTTCGTAAATTCCTTGAGATTAAATTATGCGTAATTTCGAAGTTATAAATCACCATTTTTTACAACTAGAATTTAATATTCATCGCAAAACTCATTAATTTTTTTTTTTTAGCTTTTTCTACTTTCTACATTTTTTCAAACTTTTTTAGCTTATTCTTTGTGATTAGTATAGATTGTAGGCTGTTATCCCTTACCTCTTAAATACATATTAAGTATGTTTCCTAAATAAGCATTCATTGCTTCTTAGATACATTTTAAGTCGGTTTCCTAGATAAGGGGTCTGGACGTTTACCCCCTTCCCCTTTGGTTGGTTGGTCTCCAAGCACGTTCAACTAATAAAAAAGGACTAGAACTCTCAATTTTTGACGAGGCGGAGGTGGGGATGAGGAAGCGGCAGTCCTTGTCCTATACGGAATAGATTTTGCTCACATTGGGCCTTAATATTACTCTTTACTTTCATAATAACAGTGCAGACCAGAAGTATTCCCAGAAATTAAGAGGGATTAAATATCAATCTCACATTTTGAATACATTTTTTAAAAGTTTCTTTTGTACTCATTAAAATTCCAATTGTTTGGCTTCAGTGGAAAATAGAAAGCTCACCGAAACAGCATCTCCTCCAAACACCCCCCCCCCAAAAGAAATAATTACGATTCATTTAATTTGGGACTGTTGACTCCAAGGTTTAGCATTGGTATTCCTTGTCGGAGAGGATACCAAGGGATTGATATTTAGCCCCCAATAAGTATCTTCGGGGTAATGTTCATAGACTGCAGTTCTTGCAACAGCAACTTGCAGGCATAGGGCAATGTAGTTTCTGTGAGATGCTTGCTAGTTTTACAGGTCCAACATAGTTTCTTGTGAGACAGGAAACCGCAATTCGAACAGATGAAAACATCGAAGGCATCAGCGGAGATCATCAAACGTTCCTTCAATAAATTCCTACAAGGGAAAAAGGGAGATGATTTGCAAGGACATCACTAGCCTGACACTGCAAATAGTAAAGGATTAAAGACGCTTCTCGGCTACTATGGTCCTTGCGTCAGCCCGCAGTATGTTGCTACAGCTGGGTTTGAACTCTGAGTCCCGTATTACCAAGCTGAGATCAAACCCACTGCGCCACCGCAGGACACGCAAATAGTAATATCAACGAGAATTAAAGATAATCAACAAAAACAAAAATTGATAAAATATTTTGGCTCTACTCTCAACTCAGTTATTCAAGAAGAAAAAGAAAAGAAGAAGGGGCAAAAATATCAGAATTATCAAAACAAAAGGTAAATCAGATTTTATTGAAAAGTTTAAATTAAAAGTAAGGCATTTAAATGTACACTAAAAAAGACAAATAAAAAGAAGAAAAAACCTTCATAACCATTCAGAATCAATTCATATATTGCACTTTTTTCTGAGCTAAAACAGATCGATTGGATGATGTTTTGATCAAATTTTATACAAACCTATAAGTGTTTTACTTTTTTAGTTTATTGACTTTAGACAATCATCTCATTATAAATCATTATAGAAATAACTTTGGGATTTATTATAATATTATTTCCAGTGATTATTCTTATTATGAGTGATTAAATAGCGTAATTTAGAAAATCCTTTCAAATAAACAAAGAATATTTTGGATAATGTTGAAAAAATGAGTTAATTTTAGTAAATCTACGCTCTAAAGCTAAACTCAGAGCGAAACCTGCAAATTTATCAATCGAATACGACAAATGACATTCTTATTGAAAATCTCTAGCTGGCATATTACATTGAAAGCGAAATTTCTCAAAACAAAAATTCAAATTAAAAGAAATACAAAAAAACAAAAACCAGCAATATTACTCTTAGGGCTAGGATGGGTATATATGATTAAAATGGAAATTATACTTTTTTCTGAAAAATTTCTCTGAAAGAGAAAAAAAAAATCCTTGAATATTTATCTATACAAAAACACCACCAATAATCTTTTTTGAAAGTCATTTGACCGAGCCCATATCAAATTGCACTCAAGCGAATTTTTCATACTCAACCAAATCAGCAAACACAACGAAGCTTATTAACAATTTATTGCAATTAATTGCAGCATATTATTGAATAAGCGTAAACACTGTTCTCTATTTCAATCGGTTTGAACATTAAAATGGATAAAATGAATTTTATGCCAGTTTACCTTGAACTGTGAGGAGCGACTCGGACCAATAGTAACCAAAACTTTAAAAAATAGAATTAAATATATAAAATTAATTAAGTTTAATTTGACCCATCAAAGGCTATGAGCCGGAGAAAATTTGCTTGATTTTCGAAAAAGGGGAAAAATACACCCAAAATTTCGAGCGATCTTAATGAAAATCACACCAGTAGATTCAGAATATTAGACAACCATGTTGTAGAGGTTTCAAGCTGCTATCTACAAAATGTATAATTTGCATTTTTGGCCAGAGGAAAGATCCGGATGAGTGTTTATTTTATATTATTATTATTCCCCATGGGTGATCGCATGGAACCAAAGGTCATAGAAGATAGAGAGAGCTCAATCACAGGGAAATCAAAAATTCTAGTGCCCGTTTTAAGTGACCAAAGATTGGAAGGCAACTAGTCCCCATTTTTCCCCAGACATCCGATTTTTTTTCTAAGACAGTCATTTGATGCTCCCCCTCATATATGAAATAATTTCTGTTCGTTTTAAGTTTTATTGTTGCTCCTTATTTTCATTGTATTTTTTTTTCTCTTTGTTCTGTAAAAGGACAAATCGTATCTTATTGAGCTCTGAAGAACAAGAAGCAAATAATTCATTGTAATACGTAGTTTTGAACGCAATTACAAAATTTAACTGGCTATCGAACGCAAAATTTTTTTAAATCCATTGCAATAATCTTATCGAACACGGGGTCAAAAATCCTTTCTACAGATAAAAAAGTGGCTAATATGTCATGACTAATACTCACGTTGAGTAATAAGCAATAAGACGATTTCGTTTCATTTCACCAAAACGAATTATTTCGGTGAATCATTTAGCTGATAAAATATTATTAAATAATGTTAAAAAAAAAATCGATTCGACTGAATCCCTGCTCTAAACCTAAGCTCATAGCGGTGAATTTATTAAGCAATATGACAAACCGATATTTCTATTACAACTCTCTGGATGTTATATAACATTGATAGCAAAATTGTCATAAGCTTCTCGTGAAATCACCTAAAAAAAAAAAAAACAGCGATATTACTAACAGAATTATAGCTGGTATTTATGATAAAAAGCGAAATTATCTGTATACTTCCTGAAAAATTTCTCAAAAAAAGATAGAAAGGAAAAAATATCCTTGAATACCTATCTACAAAAAGATACCGAAATTTCTTTAGAAAAATTAGTTTCCTTAAATATTCCCTCAAGCTTTGAATGGGAGGGTGACGACTGTGTATCTTCAATTTACTATTCTCGTTATGGGACCTAACTTCACTGTTTCCAAATATGTCTTTTGGCAAACAAAGTTTAGCTAAATTACCAAGGCCAGGGCCATATCCAGGGGAAGGGGTTACTCGGTTTGACCCCTCCCCCTACACTCCAAAATTTTTTTCTGATTTGTAAAAAGTAACAAAATACGTATAATTTTTTTTGCATCTTTCAACATTTTTCTCATCATCATTTTTCAAACTCAGATACACTCGACAGTATTTCTCATGCTAAACGAAATGGCAAATACTAAGAAATCCCATTCCCTGATAATGGAGTACTTAAATATATCCTAACTAATACTCACGTGGAGCCATAAGCAATGAGACAATCCCGTTCCATTTCACCAACACGTAGCCCCCCTTCTTTAGCTCTACCTTTAACTGATTGACGGGTCAGGGGTTTCACAGGGCCAGAACTTCGAGCATGCATTTTATCTTGAAGCATGTGCTTCAATTTTTGATAATAAACAGGTCCAAAATAAATATACCCAGTTAAGGGTTCGCCAGTTAAACCACAGGTGAGAACTTCTTTCCCAAGGTAGTTGTAGCCGTGGCGTATCAAGTCATCACTTACGTCTTTTACCTGCCAGTTAAATATAGGCTTATAAAAGTCAAACTGATTCCGCTTCGGAAAAAGATAAATACCCACTATACTAGAGCATTCATGGACACAAAAGGAGAAAATTTTAATTTCTTACTCTTTTCCATATTTAATCTGTTCTTTTACTTTGTTTTTGTATTTGCTCATTTCTACGATGCTTTTCGACAAATATTGCACTGTGAATGTCGTGGATTTTTCTGTAAAGGTGGAGCCAGGTATCCTGGCATTCAAGGCCGTATCCAGGGGGGGGGGGGTTTACCCGGTTTGAACACCCCCCCCCCCGAAATTTTTGACCGAGTTGAAAATAAGTCGAAAATTAGTAAAACCTAGGTAAAAATCAGTAAAATTAGTCGAAAACTGAGTCAAAAATCAGTAAAAACCCCCGAAAGAGTCAAAAATTAGTAACCCCCCCCGAAAAAAATCCTGGATCCGCTCCTGCTGGCGTTATTAAAAAAACGGTCAGCTATTAAAAAAAACAGGTTTTTTTAACTGAAAGTAAGGAACGACATTAAAACTTAAAATGAATAGAAATTATTACGTATATGAGGGGGTTGTTCCGTCCTCAACACCTCGCTCTTTACGCTAAAGTTCAAATTTTGTCTCAATTCTTTAAAAATAACTACTGAAAAAAAATCCCCATAGAAATTTCCCCTGGACAATTTAATCCTCGCGAAAATTTAACCCAGACATTACCCTTAACATCTCCACGCCTAAAATTGAGTCGGTAAAGAAAAAGTAAGACATAAAGAACTTTTGTATAGGAGTTCTGGCAGATTCACCAAGCGTAAAATTTCCCCTGAAAAGTTCACCCGCTGGAAACTTCCCTCTCCATGTAAAATTTTCCCAGTGTAAAATTCTCCCAGCAGAAAATTCTTCCTCCCCTCCCCACCCGAAAAACGTGTGTATATTCCCAATACCAATTAAAACAATATGTCCATTTTATAACTTAAAAACTTTTCCCCATGGGCTGTAGCGGGTCATTTTATCCCTGAAGACATAGTAATTGGGCCTTCAATGTATGCTAAAGAAAAAGGCTATTTAAAATTTTTGATCGGACGATTTTAGGAAAAAGGTGGCGTGGGTGGGGACCTAGTTGTCCTCCAATTATTTTGGTCACTTAAAAAGGGTACTAAAGCCTTTCATTTCCATTAGAACGAACCCTCTCTCGACGGTCTAGGCCCACTGGGTCAATACAAGCACCCCTAGGGAAAAAATAAACAAACAAAAACAAATAAACACGCATCCGTGATCTTTCTTCTGGCAAAAATTACAAGATTCCACAATTTAGCAGATATGAGCTTGAAACCTCTACAATAGTGTTCTTTGATACAATGAATCTGAAGGTGTGATTTTCATTAAAGTACTACGACTTCGAAGGGGTCTTCTCCCCCTTTTTTTAGAAAATCAGGCAAATTTTCTCAGGTTCGTAGGTTTTGACGGGTAAAACTAAACTTAACTAAACTAAACTTACATATTTGGAATCAGCATAATAAACCAATTCTTTTGATACATCAATTGGTATCAAAATTCAGTTTTTTAGAGTTACGGTTATTATTGAGCCGGGTCGCTCCGTACTTATTTACCACGAACATTACCAGGAACTGTCTATCAAAATCCAAACAAAGATCTTTGAAATATGAAATATTTTGTTTTTCTTTTGCTATTGTATTTTTTTTTAATGTCTGAATATATAAGGGATATAAGTTCGAGGGGGAGAATTGTCCTGTTCGGAAACAGGTACATTTTATATGACTGTTATAAAATCAAAACGTGGTATCTGTGGAGGCAGGATGATTTTTTTTTTTTTTAGTATCTCTACTCCTTCTGTAAACTATTCTAAGGTGTAGGAAATTGCATAAAGACAAGTCTACATCTATTATAATCTACGGAAGCCATCTTTCTGTAATTTAGGTTTGAGTATGGTTTTCTTTTAAGGTTGAATGCATAACAATTAAATATATTATTGATTAAACAAATTAATCCGTTTGCCAGGAATCCTTGCGGTTTAAAATTTACTATATTTTGTTTCATTTTCCATGCAATTTAACTGCTCTTTTTATTTGAGAATATTTCCTAAAAGTATTTAAAAATAAACTTATTCCAACGTAAAAAATACTTGAAATTTATTTCCTGTCACCTCACTACCACTAATATTTTGGTATTTGCCACCCCCCCCCCCGGAAATTTTCTGCCTGCACCCTTGGTGTCTAGGGTTAATTTAAAGCTGGAATTTTGGAAGGATAACTACCTCCCGGAAGGTTATGACGTTGGTAGACTCCAGGATGAAAATTTGAGAGAAACTTTCCAGGAACCGTAGAATACTAAACTTAAAAAGTTTAAAATCTGAAAATGTGGAACATGGTTAGAATAATTTAAGAAAAACAATTGGTGAAGTAGCTGAAGGTGTCTTGGGAAAGAAAGCTGGGACTGCAGCTAAGAATATTTGTGAAAAAGCTTTATGTTTAATTGAAAGAGGAGAAGGGGCTTGTACAAGAGTTACCTGAGTGATTGATCATATAAAGCAAGAGGAATATAAAGAAAGTGGAGAAAACATTAAAATATGGACTAAGGAGGTGTGAAGCGGAGGTTTTACGGATAAAATTGCTAATTATTTGAAAGATAATCGGCATATAGCAAAATATTGTACTGGCATGTTGACAAATTGAGGGGGAGCAGTCAATCTGGACTTATCCCAGATAAAAATAGGAGCGGGTTACAATCAGTGATAAGAAGAGTTAAAGGGAGACGGGCGGCACATTTTGAGAATGTGCTAAACCGAGATAGAGTTGCAGGAAAAGATATAGAGGAAAAGGAAAAAGTTTGTGATACCTTTGATGTAAAGGAAGATTTGTATTGTGAGGAAGAATTAGCGACAGTACTAAGACGATTAAAAAATAATAAGGCACCAGGTGCTGATAGCGTGGTAAATGAGTTTCTTAAATATAGTGGCTCTGAGGTTAAAAGTAAGTTACTGAAGATTATTGATATGATTTTTGAAAAAGGGGAAGTACCTAACGATTTTAGGGAAACCTTAATTAAGCCACTTTTATCAAGGTATTAATCTGGTATCTGTAGGTAGCAAATTACTTAGTAATATAATACTTTGTAGACTGAGCGATGTTGTAGATTAAGTTTTAAGAGAAGGACAGTGGGGTTTTAGAAAAGGTAGAGGATGTGTCGACCAAATTTTCACTCGTAAGTTAATAACTGAGAAGTGCCTGAGTGGTCAAACACTTTTGGTCCTCAGTTTTATAGATTATGAGCAAGGGTTCAATTCTGTTGATAGAAGAGCTTTACCAAAGGTTTTATCCTTGTATGGTATACCAGACAAATGTGTTAAAGTGATTAGGGCTATGTACAGGAATAACACTGCTGCGGTTAAGGTAGGAAATGAGGTTAGCATCTGGTTTTGTATTAAATCAAGAGTTAAGCAGGGTTCTGTCCTATCCCCCTTTATATGGATTATTTTGATGGACTTTGTCTGAAGGAGCACAGGAAAGGCAATGGGAGACTACGGAATCAAAGGGAGAGGAAAAAGTCTCCTGCGCTTAGACTATGCTGATGATTTAACCATCCTAGTTGAAAGTGTGAGCAAAATAAAGGAACTTTTAGAGGTTTTGGGAGTTCAGGATGCTAGAATAGGTTTGAAAATTAATGTTAAGAAGACTAAGTCACTAAGGCTAGGAATAAGTGAAGATGAAAAGCTGAAGTTGGGTAACGAAAAGATTGACCAGGTAGGCAGCTTCACTTACCTTGGTAGCATTATTAGTAAAGACGGTGGGAGCAGTGAAAATGTTAAAAGTAGAATAGCCAAGGCTTATGGTGTTTTGTTTTTTTTCACAGTTAAAAAACGTTAGACAAAATACGAAGATAAGTCGGCAAACCAAGATTAGAATATTAGAAACTACAGTGATGACAGTGGTCAAATATGGCTCTGAAGCGTGGGCGCTCTGAAAAGCGGATGAAGATTTGCTAGATATTTTCCAGAGACATTGCTTACGGATTGTTCTTGGTACCCGGCTGACTGACCGTATTTCGAACAATAGGTTGTACGAAAAATGTGGGTCTATCCCGCTTTCTTGACCTAGAATGAAAGAAAGGTTGAGATGGCTAGGGCACGTTGTGTGGATGAAGGATGACAGATTGCTGAAGATTGTCCTTTTCGGCCAACCGTCTAGGGCTAAACGGAAAGCAGATCGTCTTCGTCTTGGGAGGATGTCATAAAAAAAAAATTAAAATACATGTAAACTTTCAGGGAGGGTGTAAAAAGGGAGGCTCTGAATAGATTGGGATGGAGGAGAGGCGTACGTAGCTGTGTTGACCTCAGGTGGTTTGGTGCTGGGGTGAGCTGTTAGTAGAAGTAGTAGTAAAAAGCCTATAGCCTGTAGGACAAAAACACTAAAAAATGTATTCGTTCTAACATTGAAAGCTAGCTAAAGAGCCTATAGCCTATAGGACAAACAACACTAAAAAAAAGTAGTGCAAATTCTTTTATAAGGCCCAGAGAGAAAATATTTTGCCCCATCCCCCAAGCGAAAATTTGGATTCCCCTTAAAAAACATCTTTTTCTCAAAGCTTCAATTCGATCCAACCGTGAAAAAAAAATGACTTAACAAACCATAAAATACAATACCTTTGAATGATACCTGGCTGTATTCAATCTGATACCTGGCTGTATTCAATCAGAGAGATCATTGAAGATGAACTGTATGCTCACTGATGATTATCGGAAACATCCTGGCATTTCAGGTTAGGATGTTACATATTCGGGGACTCCTCAGCCACCACATAACACTACATGATTGGTAGGGACTCTGAAATTTCCAAACATATGAATCACAATATTAACCAAACGAAAGAACATGGAAGTCTAGTTTTTTTTTTCTCAAATGAAAAAGCAATCAGCAACGAACGCCATCTAGCATATGTTAACTAAAAATTTGATAACAAAAATCAAAATTTGACTATTAGTTTGAATTTATTTACTTTCTCCGTATTTTTACTTTATGTTAAGTCGCAATTAAAAAAAAAAACACTTTTGATATTAGGGCACAAAAGGTATATTTCGTGTTTTTATGAACTCGGCTATGCTCTGTGAAACAGCCTAATCCCAACTATATTATATTAAATAACTAAATAGTCTGGAAGCTAAGAATGATAATTCTTATTAAGCTCATATTAGAGCGAAGAAGTTTCACCTCGCAGTAGTTTCACATCCACTGAGATCTACAAATCCTTATTTTCTGCTTTTAACCCCATTATGCTCGGACCTATATGCCTTTGCTGTTGACTTTATTACTAATTAGTGACAAATTAATAATGATTGGCAAACTTCGAACTAATAAGATGAATACGTTTCTTTTAGGATACTTACCCATGGCTTGTTTACCCATGGCACATTGGTAAGTATTTCTTGGGGACTGATTATGATGCGGGAAGGGAATGAGACCAGCAACGACGCCTAATATAGTATATGACTCAATTTCCATGTGAGTATGAGATGGCGTCACTTCAAACTCTGAAACAGCGACCAGGGACAGATTCTCTTCGTTGACATCTAGATATTCAACCAAGCCTCCGTCAACAAAGTCCTAGAAAATATGAATCAGTTGAGGTAAAAATTTATCCTTTGAATTGTATTCAAAAGAATTAGAAAGTACAAAGCCAAAACTACCTACATAATTAAAGACATTTCCTTTTTGTTATAGAAATATTTATTTACAATAAATATTAACTAGTTATTCTCATTACGCAACATGCAACATTACTGTCATGAGTTCAGCCCCAAAACTGCACAGTGCATAAATTCCTTCGACAATCCTTTCTGTTGAATTTTCAGCTGCTTTCCATCCCCACAAGTTAGCCCAAAGCTATAAGCCCATGATTGATAGTGGACTCTTTTTATTTATTTCTTCCCGAATCCTCACGAAAAATCAGCATCCTATTTATCTGCTAACCTCAAACGAGTCTCCGACGGAACCGGAAGTTCATCATCTTTTGACGATCTGTTCTGCAGAAAGTTGTCACGTTTTTTTATTTGCTAAAAAACTGCTACTTCCCTAAAGAAAATTCAGAAGCCCTCTGTCCATGATTGACTTGAAAATTCAACTATTGTTCCATTATTTTTAGTTGCTATTCCGCCAACTGGTGGTCAAGCCTGAACAAGAAATGTGGACGTCTAAGATCGGGGTAAATAAATATTTGGCAAATTATAACAAGAGAAAAATTCTCCTGTAGCTCGTTCTCCCCAGTAAGTATCTAGTTGACGAGACCTGCTCGAAAACTGTTTGTTACCGGAATCTTATCTGGAAAGGTTAATGGCATTAACCTGAATCTACCTCTTATTTCTGCAGTAGAAATCCCCAAAAATAAGGAGCTTCCTTAATTGGCATCTGAATTCTCTGCACCTCATTCCGTCCTAGAAACTAAATTCGAACATGAACTTTATTATTGCAATTATTTTTGTAGAACAGGTAGTTTTTTTGTTTTTTTTTTCAAGGAAAATGTTACAGTTTTACCGCCTAAAGCCAAACGTCCAGCTGTAAGTCCCACCACATAGTTCCCAATATTTTGATAGTACCAGTGTTCTACATCTAAAATATGGTAGTTGCGCTATGATTGAGCATTTGACCCTTCTTCAATTTCCTTCCGAAAGGATCTCCATTTGACTGTCTTTCCAAAGAAAAGTAAATCACGGTTTGATGTGCTCTCTTCCACCCTATTACTGTTTCTACTACACTGCAAACTTTATAAAATATTATATATTGATGAGTTAGAGAAGAGTTGTTATACTCTATTCACACTAATTTGGGTTTCAACAACGCATTGAGTATATATATGTTTCAGCAGTAGTTGCTAATAAACTCATTGAAACAAATGTCCCTAGTTCTCTATAGATCCTGGGAGGAAACACCCTAAAGTGTGCTTTCGATTGCCATATTCATGCCATTATGTTGTGAATAATGTTGCTCAGTCCTGCACACCACTAAGAAATATGTACCCGAGCGCTGGTATTTCCACCACGATTTCTCAGCCCAGCAATAGCTCTCCAGTTGCTATAGGACGAATTCCTGTTCGTAAGGAAACCAGGCAGGTGCCTCTCACTGCTTTTACCCTCTTAACAGTTACGTTTTTGATGCAAAGGGTAAATGCCAAACACATTTCCTATCATAGGCAGCGCGCAAGCGCTGCCTAATTAATGAACGATGTGGCCACAATGTGTTTTTTTTCTTTCTTCGACAGGCACTTCGTATCGAAGGAGTTGTCGTAGAAACTTTGAAAAGGGCTCATTAAATTGGAAATTGAGGTGGCTAGTGCCCTTTTTAATAGTCGAAAGTGATTGGAGGGAAACTAGCCCCCTCTCCCCACGCCCATCATTCCCCAAAACACATCCGATCAAAATTTTTAGGTAGCCATTTCGTTCAGCATAGTTGATTTCCAGACAAAAAATATCTTTTTGAGGAGGACACTCCCCCACATTCCTCATGGCAAGGGTATTAAGTTATGCCCTGGGGGCATATAAGGTTTTTATAGAAGGCGTTGTCGTAGAAACTTCAAAACAGGCTCATTCGATTGGAAATTAAAGGGCTAGTGTCCTTTTTAATAGTCGAAAATGATTGGAGGGCAACCAGCCCCCCCCCACACCCATCATTCCCCCAAACACATCCAATCAAAATTTTGAGATAGCCATTTTGTTAAGCGTAGTTGATTTCGAGATAGAAAATATGTTTTTGAGGAGGATGCTCCCCCACAGCCGTCAGGGCAAGGGTTTTAAGTTATGCCCTGGGGGCATATAAGGTTTTTATAGAAGGCATTGTCATAATTGAAAGGGCTAGTACCTTTTTTAATAGTTGAATGTGATTGGATAGCGAACAACACCCCTCACACCCACCATTTTCCCAAACACATCGAATTAAAATTTTGAGATATCCATTTTGTTCAACGTAGTTGAAAGTTCTGGAAATTAGGTCTTTTATAATGATAGCCCCCTCATAGCCTCAGTGCAAGGGTTGTAAGTTGTTTCCTGGGGCATATAAAGTTTTTATTGAAAGCACTGTCGTAGAAACTTTAAAAGAGCTTTTTCAATTGGAAATTGAAAGGGCTAGTGCCTTTTTTAATAGTTGAAAGTGATTGGATAGCGACTAACGCCCCTCTCACGCCCACCATTTTCCAAAAAACATCCAATCAAAATTTTGAGATATCCATTTTATTCAACGTAGTTGAAAGTTCTGGAACTTAGGTCTTTTAGGATGATAGACCCCTCAGAGCCCTCAGTGCAAGAAATGTAAGTTATGCCCTGGGGGCATATAAGGTTTTATATAGAAAGTTGGTGCATAAATCATAGGCAGCGCGATCGCGCTGCTTAACTAAAGAACGGGGACACTCGAGAATGAGACAAGAAACGGGACTAAGTAAAGATGAGGACACTCCCCCACAGTCCTCAGGGCAAGGGTTTTAAGTTATGCCTTGGGGGCATATAAGAACGATGTTGGCACAATGTATTATTTATTAATTTTTTTCTTTAGAGCAGGGCACTTCGTATCCAAGAAGTTGTCGCAGAAACTTCAGAAAGCGCTCATTCAATAGAACATTCTAGTGGCCTGTGCCCTTTTTAATAGTCGAAAGTGATTTGAAGTTGACTATAACACCTTCCACGCCCACCATTTCCAGAAACACATCCGATCAAAATTTTGAGACAGCCATTTTCCTCAGCGTAGTTGATTTCCAGACAGAAATTATGTTTTTGAGGACAGTCCCCCTCAGGAAAAAGGGTTGTAAGTTATGCCCTGGGGGCATTTAAGATTTTTTATAGAAGGCGTTGTCGTAGAAACGTCAAAATTACATCTTCACTTATTCCTAGCCTTAGTGACTTAGTTTCTTAACATTATTTTTTAAACCTATTCTAGCACCCTGAACTCACAAAACCTCTAAAAGTTCATTCATTCTGCTCACACTTTCATCCAGGATGCTCAAATATCAGCATAATCCAAGTCGAGGACAGTTTTTCATCCCCATTTGATTTCGTGGTCTCCCATTGCCTTTCCAGTATTCCTTACGACAAAGTCAATCAAAATGATCCATGCAAAGGGGGATAGAACACAGCCCTGTGATTTATCCCCCTGAGAACACAGGGCTGTTAAGGTCCCCTTAAGGTAGGTTAAGGTTCCTACCGTAACCGCAGCAGTGTTATTCTCGTAAATAATCCTAACCGCTCTATTGTATTTGTCTGGTATACTATGCAAGGATAAGACCTTCGCTAAAGCTCTTATATCAACAGAATCGAACACTTGCTCATAATCTATAAAACTGAAGACCAAATGATTTGACCACTCAGGAACTTCTCAATTATTAACCTAAGACTAAACATTTGGTCGACACATCCTCTACCTTTGCTAAAACCGCATTGTTCTGCTCTTATTACATTGTCTACAGCATCTCTCAGCCTAAAACGTATCATATAACTAAGCAATTTCCTACCTAACGAGACCGGACTAATGTATCAATAATTACCACACTCAGTCTCGTCACCTTTCACATACAATGGTTTAATTACGGTTTTTCTAAAATTCCTACGTACTTCCCCCTTTTCAAAAATTATATTTCATAATCTTCAATAGCTTACATCTAACACCAGAGCCATAACATTGAAGAAACTCAATTACCAGACTATCAGCACCTGGAGCCTTGTTATTTATTAATCCTGTAAGTTCTGTCACTAATGCTTTGTCACAAAACAAATCTTCCTTCAAGCGCAAAGTATCACAAACTTTTTCATTTTCCTCTATATCATTTCCCACAACTCTATCTTGGTTTAGCGCATTCTCAAAATGCTCTGCCCATCTCTCTTTAACTCTTGACTTACCACTAACTGTGGCCCTGTTCCTATCCTAAACTGGGACGAGTTCGGATCAACTATTTCCACTCAATTTATTAACATACAAGTACAATATTTTATTATTATGCTGTCTAGCTGCATCTTCCAGATACTCAGCAATTTTATCGATGGTTTCCACTTCACACCTCCTTAGTTCATATTTTAATGCTTTCTCCACTTTATTTAAATTCCTTTTGTTTTCATATGATCTATTTATCACTCAGATAATTCTTGTACAAGCTTCTTCTTCTGTCTATTAAGCATAAAGCTTTTTCACTAATATTCTTAGCTGCGCTCCTAGTTTTCTTACCTAAGACACCATCAGCAATTTCACAAATTGTTTTTCTAAAATTATTCCATCCATCTTCCCCATAGTAAAATTTTAAACTCAGATAGTATTGGTTATAACTAGATTGTTACATCTACAAAATTCCAGCAGTCTGTAGCTATAACTGTTTTCTTTCCCTACACCAAAATTACCCAGACTAGGATACGATCTATCCCTGTTTCTACTAGCCTGGGTGTTAAACTTTCCTAATAAAAACACCATATTTCTACCTGGACCCTGTCTATTTGCTCCTGTAATTGTAAATAAAATTTATATGAGTCATTAGTATCTCCGTCAGTCGGTTCTACAGGGGCACATGCTACTATAACTTATAGCCTGAGGTTCCGAGTCATAAAGTGAGCAATTAGTAATCTATTAGTAATACCTTCTCAGCAAAAACAAGACATATCAGCTTCCTTATTCATCATGAGCCCTACTCCCTGTCTTTGTACACCAGTCATCCTGCCTGAGTCTGTAAATTCTATATTACCTAGCTTCATGCTTCCTACCCCCTGGGATATGAGCTTCTGGAACTCCTGATGAGTTCAATTCGAATCGTCTGAATTTGTCAGTCGAAATGTCAATACAATATTTATTTTTTTAAGTCGTAACATTCCAAGTTCAAATCTTCATATTCTTTAAATCATTGAAATTATTTTTGCCTCAGGAAAAGCAATGGTCCCGGATACCAGTGCAGAACGGGAGCCAGCGCATCTTCTCAAGTCTACACCGAAGCCCTTAAGCCGGCTTAGAACCGGACAGTAAGAAGTCCCTGGGACCTCCAGTTGACTTGACGAATCAGAACTTCAGAGTAAATTTTAAGCTTAAAAAACAAATGTCAATAGAAAATCGTAAAACGCGAGAAAAAAGTCAGAAAAAGAATGGCGACACAAAATCTCGATTACGAAGTGGTACTTCTGTTTCTGTTTAGTAACAAAAATGTGGACCAATGAAGTTGCTAGTTAACAATGACGAATAAAATACCCTACAAAGGAATTACGGCATCTTTCCGTCGTTAATGAGGATTTTTTGGTAAAAACCCTTAAGTCAAATAATTGCCTTTTTAAGGACTTGTTGTTAGTTAATATTAGCACTTACTAAGTAAAATATATATCATTAAACGAAACATCCTGATTTTAATGTAGAAACGTACGATTAATCTGAAAGGTATCTAGTTCTTATAATTGTAGCGACAATCTTGAATCATTTGTCAATAATTACTGATTAGAAAATATAGTCAAGCAAAGCATAAAAAGGAAAACAACCTGAAATGTAGTCTTTCCATTTGACAAGTCTTGGATATGTTGAGCATTAACTTTGGGTTTTCCATTTTCTACAATTATATAAAGACGACAAAGACGACCACCATCAGTTGCAATATAAACACATCGATGTCTGTTCTCCAGATAAACGGACACAAACGGCGAACCATGGCCTTTTCGTCGAAGATGTCGAACAGCTCTCACCAAAGCCGCAGGTTTATCTGTAGCTGCTACTAACGAACCTAAAAAGATATGAATTTTGAGGAACCAAATATACATAAATTTGAACCCCGTGATTGCTCAAATATAGTACGGGATCATACATACCTTTCCAGACAGCAGCTGTCAGTTCTATGCCAGCAATCCAAAGATTAAAATAGCTATGAAGACCACACTGCCTTTCCATAACAAACAACAAAAGTACGAAGAACAATAAAGAAAGCTTTTTGCAAGACAGTGGAGATAATTTGAATGAATATTTCGGCCCTATGTCGAAGGGCCGTCCTCAGCAATACAAAAATATATGAAAAATATTTATTCTCATCTAAATGACGAGACAACATATAGAACTACAACCCACGATCATACTGATCAATTTGCAAACAAAATTATAAATGTTTTAAAAATTATAAATATCTTTTTGAGGAGGACACTCCCCCACAACCCTCATGGCAAGGGTATTAAGTTATGCCCTGGGGGCATATAAGGTTTTTATAGAAGGCGTTGTCGTAGAAACTTCAAAACAGGCTCATTCGATTGGAAATTAAAGGGCTAGTGCCCTTTTTAATAGTCGAAAATGATTGGAGGGCAACTAGCCCCCCCCCCTCCACGCCCACCAGTCCCCAAAACACATCCAATCAAAATTTTGAGATAGCCATTTTGTTCAGCGTAGTTGCTTTCGAGATAAAAAATATGTTTTTGAGGAGGACACTCCCCCACAACCCTCAGGGCAAGGGTTTTAAGTTATGCCCTGGGGGCATATAAGGTTTATATAGAAGGCATTGTCATAATTGAAAGGGCTAGTACCTTTTTTAATAGTTGAATGTGATTGGATAGCGAACAACACCCCTCACACCCACCATTTTCCCAAACACATCGAATTAAAATTTTGAGATATCCATTTTGTTCAACGTAGTTGAAAGTTCTGGAAATTAGGTCTTTAATAATGATAGCCCCCTCATAGCCTCAGTGCAAGGGTTGTAAGTTGTTTCCTGGGGCATATAAAGTTTTTATTGAAAGCACTGTCGTAGAAACTTTAAAAGAGCTTTTTCAATTGGAAATTGAAAGGGCTAGTGCCTTTTTTAATAGTTGAAAGTGATTGGATAGCGACTAACGCTCCTCTCACGCCCAACATTTTCCAAAACACATCCAATCAAAATTTTGAGATATCCATTTTGTTCAACGTAGTTGAACGTTCTGGAACTTAGGTCTTTTAGGATGATAGCCCCCTCAGAGCCCTCAGTGCAAGAAATGTAAGTTATGCCCTGGGGGCATATAAGGTTTATATAGAAAGTTGCTGCATAAATCAGAGGCAGCGCGATCGCGCTGCCTAAGCACAGACCGGGGACACACGAGAACGAGACAAGAAACGGGTACTAAGTACAGAGGAGGAAACTCCCCCACAGTCCTCAGGGCAAGGGTTTTAAGTCATGCCCTGGGGGTATATAAGAACGATGTTGGCACACTGTATCATTTATTAATTTTTACCTTTTGAGCAGGGCACTTCGTATTGAAGAAGTTGTCGTAGAAACTTCGAAAAGGGCTCATTCAATTGGAAATTAGAGTGGCTTGTGCCCTTTTTAATAGTTGAAAGTAATTGGAAGTTGACTAACACCCCTTCCACGCCCACCATTTCCCGAAACACATCCAATCAAAATTTTTAGACAGCCATTTTCCTCAGCGTAGTTGATTTCCAGACAGAAATTATGTTTTTGAGGACAGTCCCCCTCAGGAAAAAGGGTTGTAAGTTATGCCCTGGGGGCATTTAAGATTTTTTATAGAAGGCGTTGTCGTAGAAACTTTAAAAAAGGCTCATTCGATTGGAAATTCAAAGGGCTAGTGCTCTTTTAAATAGTCGATAGTAATTAGAGGGCAACTAACCCGCCTCTCACGCCCACCTTTTCCCCAAACACATTTAATCAAAACCTTGAGATAGCCATTATATTCAACGCAGTTTTAAGTTCTGGAAATTATGTCTTTGAGAATGACAACTCCCCACGGTCCTTAGGACCAGGATTGTAAATTATGCCAAGGGGGCAAAAAAGGTTTTTATATAAAGCGTTGTCGTAAAAAATTCAAAAAGGGCTCATTCGATTGGAAATTGGAATGACTAGTGCCCTTTTTAGTAGTTGAACGTGATTGGAAAGCAACTAACACCCCTTTCAAGTCCACTATTTCCCCAAACACATCCAATGAAGATTTTGAGATAGCCATTTTGTTCCAAGCAAGTTCAAAGTTCAAGAAATTATACCTTTGAGCAGGACACTCCCCCACAGTCTTCAGGGCAAGGGTTATAAGTTATGCCCTGGGGTTATATAAGGTTTTTATTTTATCTTTGTCGTAGAAACTTGAAAAGGGGCTCATTCGATTGGAAATACAAAGGGCTGATGCCCTTTTTAATAGTCGAAAGTGATTTAAAGGCAAATACCCCCCCTCTCATGCCCATCTTGTCTCCAAACACATCCAATCAATATTTTAGATAGCCATTTTATTCAACGCAGTTGAAAGTTTTGGAAATTCGGTATTTAAGGATGACACCCCCCCCACAGCCCTCCGGGCAAGGGTTGTAAGTTATGCCCTGGGGCGTATAAGGTTTTTATTGAAAGCGTAGAAACTTCAAAAGGGCTCATTCAATTGGAAATTAAAAGGGCTCATTCAATTGGAAATTGAAAGGGCTAGTGCCTTTTTTTATTAATAGTTGAAAGTGATTGGAGAGCGACTAACGCCCCTCTCACGCCCACCATTTTCCCAAACACATCCAATCAAAATTTTGAGATATCCATAAATACAAATGAATGTGCATTGTCAGTTTAATATACATATACTGATATTTAGTAATCAAAATTTTAATATTATTTGATTTATTAGAGTTATAAAAGTAAAAAATATTTATGTTTTTTCAGTAAAGTGTAAATTTTGTTCTGGCCTTGGGAAGGTATAGAGGTTTTGCGCTCAACTTATGTTAATTTCTGCTCGTTTTGAGTTTGACTCGGTTAATTATTGTCATTTCTGTTCGTTTTGGGTTTCATTTATTTATCGATGCTGATTTGCGGTAGTTTCACACTTGGTAGATGATTTGTTTATTTGATTTTATTTTTGCTCATTTTTTGTTTAATGGAGTTCTTTTCTTTTCTTTGAAAAACTTATTTTGTGGAAAAAGTTTTTTTAATTAATTCTTCAAAGCATCAATACGTCTTTTGTCTCATATGCCAATGATATCCTCAACCAAAATTTGACTGCCGAGCGAATTAAAAAACAAAGAAAAGATATCCTTCCATCTGATAAGACACTGTCTCAACCACGAATTCAACTTACTACTACTACTACTACTAACAACTCACCGTAGCATCAAGCCGCCTGAAGCCAACACAGTTACCCACCCTCCTCCTCGATCCCAATCTATTCAAAACCTCCCTCTTTCCACCCTCCTAAGAAGTTCCCATTTCCTTTAAATGTTTCTTTATGACCTCCCCCCACCCCAAACGCGGGCGACCTGCTTTCCGTTTAGCCCTAGACGGTTGGCCGAAAAGGACAATTTCCGGCAATCTGTCATCCTTCATCTGTAGAATGTGTCCTAGCCATCTCAACCTTTCTCTCATTATAGCCCTAGAAAGCGGGATTCAACCACACTTTTCGTATAGCCCACTGTTTGAAATATGGTCAGTCAGGCGGGTACCCAGAACATTCCGTAGGCAATTTCTCTGGAAAACATCTAGCAAATCTTCATCCACTTTTCGGATCGCCCATGCTTCAGAACCATATGTGACCACTGTCATCACTGTAGCTTCCAAAATTCTAATCTTGATTTGCAGACTTATCTTCCTGTTCTTCCAAACTTTGTTTAACTGTGAAAAACATCCTGAGCCTTGGCTATTCTACTTTTAAGGTCTTCACTGCTTCCACCGTCTTTACTAATAATACTACCAAGGTAAGTGAAACTGTCCACCTGATCAATCTTTTCGTTACCCAACGTCAAAATTACATCTTCACTTATTCCTAGCCTTAGTGACTTAGTTTCTTAACATTATTTTTTAAACCTATTCTAGCACCCTGAACTCACAAAACCTCTAAAAGTTCATTCATTCTGCTCACACTTTCATCCAGGATGCTCAAATATCAGCATAATCCAAGTCGAGGACAGTTTTTCATCCCCATTTGATTTCGTGGTCTCCCATTGCCTTTCCAGTATTCCTTACGACAAAGTCAATCAAAATGATCCATGCAAAGGGGGATAGAACACAGCCCTGTGATTTATCCCCCTGAGAACACAGGGCTGTTAAGGTCCCCTTAAGGTAGGTTAAGGTTCCTACCGTAACCGCAGCAGTGTTATTCTCGTAAATAACCCTAACCGCTCTATTGTATTTGTCTGGTGTACCATGCAAGGATCAGACCTACGCTAAAGCTGTTATATCAACAGAATCGAACACTTGCTCATAATCTATAAAACTGAAGACCAAATGATTTGACCACTCAGGAACTTCTCAATTATTGACCACTAAAAATTTGGTCGACACATCCTCTATCTTTGCTAAAACCGCATTGTTCTGCTCTTATTACATTGTCTACAGCATCTCTCAGCCTAAAACGTATCATATAACTAAGCAATTTCCTACCTAACGAGACCGGACTAATGTATCAATAATTACCACACTCAGTCTCGTCACCTTTCACATACAATGGTTTAATTACGGTTTTTCTAAAATTCCTACGTACTTCCCCCTTTTCAAAAATTATATTTCATAATCTTCAATAGCTTACATCTAACACCAGAGCCACTACATTGAAGAAACTCAATTACCACACTATCAGCACCTGGAGCCTTGTTATTTATTAATCCTGTAAGTTCTGTCACTAATGCTTTGTCACAAAACAAATCTTCCTTCAAGCGCAAAGTATCACAAACTTTTTCATTTTCCTCTATATCATTTCCCACAACTCTATCTTGGTTTAGCGCATTCTCAAAATGCTCTGCCCATCTCTCTTTAACTCTTGACTTACCACTAACTGTGGCCCTGTTCCTATCCTAAACTGGGACGAGTTCGGATCAACTATTTCCACTCAATTTATTAACATACAAGTACAATATTTTATTATTATGCTGTCTAGCTGCATCTTCCAGATACTCAGCAATTTTATCGATGGTTTCCACTTCACACCTCCTTAGTTCATATTTTAATGCTTTCTCCACTTTATTTAAATTCCTTTTGTTTTCATATGATCTATTTATCACTCAGATAATTCTTGTACAAGCTTCTTCTTCTGTCTATTAAGCATAAAGCTTTTTCACTAATATTCTTAGCTGCGCTCCTAGTTTTCTTACCTAAGACACCATCAGCAATTTCACAAATTGTTTTTCTAAAATTATTCCATCCATCTTCCCCATAGTCAAATTTTAAACTCAGATAGTATTGGTTATAACTAGATTGTTACATCTACAAAATTCCAGCAGTCTGTAGCTATAACTGTTTTCTTTCCCTACACAAAAATTACCCAGACTAGGATACGATCTATCCCTGTTTCTACTAGCCTGGGTGTTAAACTCTCCTAATAAAAACACCATATTTCTACCTGGACCCTGTCTATTTGCTCCTGTAATTGTAAATAAAATTTATATGAGTCATTAGTATCTCCGTCAGTCGGTTCTACAGGGGCACATGCTACTATAACTTATAGCCTGAGCTTCCTATTCATAAAATGAGCGATTAGTAATCTATTAGTAATACCTTCTCAGCAAAAACAAGACATAGCAGCTTCCTTATTCATCATGAGCCCTACTCCCTGTCTTTGTACACCAGTCATCCTGCCTGAGTCTGTAAATTCTATATTACCTAGCTTCATGCTTCCTACCCCCTGGGATATGAGCTTCTGGAACTCCTGATGAGTTCAATTCGAATCGTCTGAATTTGTCAGTCAAAATGTCAATACAATATTTATTTTTTTAAGTCGTAACATTCCAAGTTCAAATCTTCATATTCTTTAAATCATTGAAATTATTTTTGCCTCAGGAAAAGCAATGGTCCCGGATACCAGTGCAGAACGGGAGCCAGCGCATCTTCTCAAGTCTACACCGAAGCCCTTAAGCCGGCTTAGAACCGGACAGTAAGAAGTCCCTGGGACCTCCAGTTGACTTGACGAATCAGAACTTCAGAGTAAATTTTAAGCTTAAAAAACAAATGTCAATAGAAAATCGTAAAACGCGAGAAAAAAGTCAGAAAAAGAATGGCGACACAAAATCACGATTACGAAGTGGTACTTCTGTTTCTGTTTAGTAACAAAAATGGGGACCAATGAAGTTGCTAGTTAACAATGACGAATAAAATACCCTACAAAGGAATTGCGGCATCTTTCCGTCGTTAATGAGGATTTTTTAGTAAAAACCCTTAAGTCAAATAATTGCCTTTTTAAGGACTTGTTGTTAGTTAATATTAGCACTTACTAAGTAAAATATTTATCATTAAACGAAACATCCTGATTTTAACGTAGAAACGTACGATTAATCTGAAAGGTATCTAGTTCTTATAATTGTAGCGACAATCTTGAATCATTTGTCAATAATTACTGATTAGAAAATATAGTCAAGCAAAGCATAAAAAGGAAAACAACCTGAAATGTAGTCTTTCCATTTGACAAGTCTTGGATATGTTGAGCATTAACTTTGGGTTTTCCATTTTCTACAATTATATAAAGACGACAAAGACGACCACCATCAGTTGCAATATAAACACATCGATGTCTGTTCTCCAGATAAACGGACACAAACGGCGAACCATGGCCTTTTCGTCGAAGATGTCGAACAGCTCTTCCAAAGCCGCAGGTTTATCTGTAGCTGCTACTAACGAACCTAAAAAGATATGAATTTTGAGGAACCAAATATACATAAATTTGAACCCCGTGATTGCTCAAATATAGTACGGGATCATACATACCTTTCCAGACAGCAGCTGTCAGTTCTATGCCAGCAATCCAAAGATTAAAATAGCTATGAAGACCACACTGCCTTTCCATAACAAACAACAAAAGTACGAAGAACAATAAAGAAAGCTTTTTGCAAGACAGTGGAGATAATTTGAATGAATATTTCGGCCCTATGTCGAAGGGCCGTCCTCAGCAATACAAAAATATATGAAAAATATTTATTCTCATCTAAATGACGAGACAACATATAGAACTACAACCCACGATCATACTGATCAATTTGCAAACAAAATTATAAATGTTTTAAAAATTATAAATATCTTTTTGAGGAGAACACTCCCCCACAACCCTCACGGCAAGGGTATTAAGTTATGCCCTGGGGGCATATAAGGTTTTTATAGAAGGCGTTGTCGTAGAAACTTCAAAACAGGCTCATTCGATTGGAAATTAAAGGGCTAGTGTCCTTTTTAATAGTCGATAGTAATTAGAGTTCAACTAACCCGCCTCTCACGCCCACCTTTTCCCCAAACACATTTAATCAAAACCTTGGGATAGCCATTATATTCAACGCAGTTTTAAGTTCTGGAAATTATGTCTTTGAGAATGACAACTCCCCACGGTCCTTAGGACCAGGGTTGTAAATTATGCCAAGGGGGCATAAAAGGTTTTTATATAACGCGTTGTCGTAGAAACTTCAAAAAGGGCTCATTCGATTGGAAATTGAAATGGCTAGTGCCCTTTTTTAGTAATCGAAAGTGATTGGAAAGCAACTAACACCCCTTCCACGCCCACCATTTCCCCAAACACATCCAATAAAAAGTTTAAGATAGCCATTTTTGTTCCACGCAGTTCAGAGTTCAGGAAATTATACCTTTGAGCAGGACACTCCCCCCACAGTCTTAAGGGCAAGGGTTATAAGTCATGTCGTGGGGGTATATACGGTTTTTATTTTATCTTTGTCGTAGAAACTTGAAAAGGGGCTCATTCGATTGGAAATACAAAGGGCTGATGCCCTTTTTAATAGTCGAAAGTGATTTAAAGGCAAATAACCCCCCTCTCATGCCCATCTTTTCTCCACACACATCCAATCAATATTTTAGATAGCCATTTTATTCAACGCAGTTGAAAGTTTTGGACATTCGGTCTTTAAGGATGACACCCCCCCCACAGCCCTCGGGGCACGGGTGGGAAGTTATGCCCTGGGGCGTATAAGGTTTTTATTGAAAGCGTAGAAAATTCAAAAGGGCTCATTCAATTGGAAATTAAAAGGGCTCATTCAATTGGAAATTGAAAGGGCTAGTGCCTTTTTTTATTAATAGTTGAAAGTGATTGGAGAGCGACTAACGCCCCTCTCACGCCCACCATTTTCCCAAACACATCCAATCAAAATTTTGAGATATCCATAAATACAAATGAATGTGCATTGTCAGTTTAATATACATATACTGATATTTAGTAATCAAAATTTTAATATTATTTGATTTATTAGAGTTATAAAAGTAAAAAATATTTATGTTTTTTCAGTAAAGTGTAAATTTTGTTCTGGCCTTGGGAAGGTATAGAGGTTTTGCGCTCAACTTATGTTAATTTCTGCTCGTTTTGAGTTTGACTCGGTTAATTATTGTCATTTCTGTTCGTTTTGGGTTTCATTTATTTATCGATGCTGATTTGCGGTAGTTTCACGCTTGGTAGATTATTTGATTTTATTTTTGCTCATTTTTTGTTTAATGGAGTTCTTTACTTTTCTTTGAAAGACTTATTTTGTGGAAAAAGTTTTTTAATTAATTCTTCAAAGCATCAATACGTCTTTTGTCTCATATGCCAATGATATCCTCAACCAAAATTTGACTGCCGAGCGAATTAAAAAACAAAGAAAAGATATCCTTCCATCTGATAAGACACTGTCTCAACCACGAATTCAACTTACTACTACTACTACTACTAACAACTCACCGTAGCATCAAGCCGCCTGAAGCCAACACAGTTACCCACCCTCCTCCTCGATCCCAATCTATTCAAAACCTCCCTCTTTCCACCCTCCTAAGAAGTTCCCATTTCCTTTAAATGTTTCTTTATGACCTCCCACCACCCCAAACGCGGACGACCTGCTTTCCGTTTAGCCCTAGACGGTTGGTCGAAAAGGACAATCTTCGGCTATCTGTCATCCTTCATCTGCAGAACGTGCCCTAGCCATCTCAACTTTTCTCTCATTATAGCCCTAGAAAGAGGGATTCAACCACACTTTTCGTATAGCCCACTGTTTGAAATATGGTCAGTCAGGCGGGTACCCAGAACATTCCGTAGGCAATTTCTCTGGAAAACATCTAGCAAATCTTCATCCACTTTTCGGATCGCCCATGCTTCAGAACCATATGTGACCACTGTCATCACTGTAGCTTCCAAAATTCTAATCTTGATTTGCAGACTTATCTTCCTGTTCTTCCAAACTTTGTTTAACTGTGAAAAACATCCTGAGCCTTGGCTATTCTACTTTTAAGGTCTTCACTGCTTCCACCGTCTTTACTAATAATACTACCAAGGTAAGTGAAACTGTCCACCTGATCAATCTTTTCGTTACCCAACGTCAAAATTACATCTTCACTTATTCCTAGCCTTAGTGACTTAGTTTCTTAACATTAATTTTTAAACCTATTCTAGCACCCTGAACTCACAAAACCTCTAAAAGTTCATTCATTCTGCTCACACTTTCATCCAGGATGCTCAAATATCAGCATAATCCAAGTCGAGGACAGTTTTTCATCCCCATTTGATTTCGTGGTCTCCCATTGCCTTTCCAGTATTCCTTACGACAAAGTCAATCAAAATGATCCATGCAAAGGGGGATAGAACACAGCCCTGTGATTTATCCCCCTGAGAACACAGGGCTGTTAAGGTCCCCTTAAGGTAGGTTAAGGTTCCTACCTTAACCGCAGCAGTGTTATTCTCGTAAATAACCCTAACCGCTCTATTGTATTTGTCTGGTGTACCATGCAAGGATCAGACCTACGCTAAAGCTCTTATATCAACAGAATCGAACACTTGCTCATAATCTATAAAACTGAAGACCAAATGATTTGACCACTCAGGAACTTCTCAATTATTGACCACTAAAAATTTGGTCGACACATCCTCTATCTTTGCTAAAACCGCATTGTTCTGCTCTTATTACATTGTCTACAGCATCTCTCAGCCTAAAACGTATCATATAACTAAGCAATTTCCTACCTAACGAGACCGGACTAATGTATCAATAATTACCACACTCAGTCTCGTCACCTTTCACATACAATGGTTTAATTACGGTTTTTCTAAAATTCCTACGTACTTCCCCCTTTTCAAAAATTATATTTCATAATCTTCAATAGCTTACATCTAACACCAGAGCCACTACATTGAAGAAACTCAATTACCACACTATCAGCACCTGGAGCCTTGTTATTTATTAATCCTGTAAGTTCTGTCACTAATGCTTTGTCACAAAACAAATCTTCCTTCAAGCGCAAAGTATCACAAACTTTTTCATTTTCCTCTATATCATTTCCCACAACTCTATCTTGGTTTAGCGCATTCTCAAAATGCTCTGCCCATCTCTCTTTAACTCTTGACTTACCACTAACTGTGGCCCTGTTCCTATCCTAAACTGGGACGAGTTCGGATCAACTATTTCCACTCAATTTATTAACATACAAGTACAATATTTTATTATTATGCTGTCTAGCTGCATCTTCCAGATACTCAGCAATTTTATCGATGGTTTCCACTTCACACCTCCTTAGTTCATATTTTAATGCTTTCTCCACTTTATTTAAATTCCTTTTGTTTTCATATGATCTATTTATCACTCAGATAATTCTTGTACAAGCTTCTTCTTCTGTCTATTAAGCATAAAGCTTTTTCACTAATATTCTTAGCTGCGCTCCTAGTTTTCTTACCTAAGACACCATCAGCAATTTCACAAATTGTTTTTCTAAAATTATTCCATCCATCTTCCCCATAGTCAAATTTTAAACTCAGATAGTATTGGTTATAACTAGATTGTTACATCTACAAAATTCCAGCAGTCTGTAGCTATAACTGTTTTCTTTCCCTACACCAAAATTACCCAGACTAGGATACGATCTATCCCTGTTTCTACTAGCCTGGGTGTTAAACTCTCCTAATAAAAACACCATATTTCTACCTGGACCCTGTCTATTTGCTCCTGTAATTGTAAATAAAATTTATATGAGTCATTAGTATCTCCGTCAGTCGGTTCTACAGGGGCACATGCTACTATAACTTATAGTCTGAGCTTCCTAGTCATAAAATGAGCGATTAGTAATCTATTAGTAATACCTTCTCAGCAAAAACAAGACATAGCAGCTTCCTTATTCATCATGAGCCCTACTCCCTGTCTTTGTACACCAGTCATCCTGCCTGAGTCTGTAAATTCTATATTACCTAGCTTCATGCTTCCTACCCCCTGGGATATGAGCTTCTGGAACTCCTGATGAGTTCAATTCGAATCGTCTGAATTTGTCAGTCAAAATGTCAATACAATATTTATTTTTTTAAGTCGTAACATTCCAAGTTCAAATCTTCATATTCTTTAAATCATTGAAATTATTTTTGCCTCAGGAAAAGCAATGGTCCCGGATACCAGTGCAGAACGGGAGCCAGCGCATCTTCTCAAGTCTACACCGAAGCCCTTAAGCCGGCTTAGAACCGGACAGTAAGAAGTCCCTGGGACCTCCAGTTGACTTGACGAATCAGAACTTCAGAGTAAATTTTAAGCTTAAAAAACAAATGTCAATAGAAAATCGTAAAACGCGAGAAAAAAGTCAGAAAAAGAATGGCGACACAAAATCACGATTACGAAGTGGTACTTCTGTTTCTGTTTAGTAACAAAAATGGGGACCAATGAAGTTGCTAGTTAACAATGACGAATAAAATACCCTACAAAGGAATTACGGCATCTTTCCGTCGTTAATGAGGATTTTTTGGTAAGAACCCTTAAGTCAAATAATTGCCTTTTTAAGGACTTTGTGTTAGTTAATATTAGCACTTACTAAGTAAAATATTTATCATTAAACGAAACATCCTGATTTTAACGTAGAAACGTACGATTAATCTGAAAGGTATCTAGTTCTTATAATTGTAGCGACAATCTTGAATCATTTGTCAATAATTACTGATTAGAAAATATAGTCAAGCAAAGCATAAAAAGGAAAACAACCTGAAATGTAGTCTTTCCATTTGACAAGTCTTGGATATGTTGAGCATTAACTTTGGGTTTTCCATTTTCTACAATTATATAAAGACGACAAAGACGACCACCATCAGTTGCAATATAAACACATCGATGTCTGTTCTCCAGATAAACGGACACAAACGGCGAACCATGGCCTTTTCGTCGAAGATGTCGAATAGCTCTCACCAAAGCCGCAGGTTTATCTGTAGCTGCTACTAACGAACCTAAAAAGATATGAATTTTGAGGAACCAAATATACATAAATTTGAACCCCGTGATTGCTCAAATATAGTACGGGATCATACATACCTTTCCAGACAGCAGCTGTCAGTTCTATGCCAGCAATCCAAAGATTAAAATAGCTATGAAGACCACACTGCCTTTCCATAACAAACAACAAAAGTACGAAGAACAATAAAGAAAGCTTTTTGCAAGACAGTGGAGATAATTTGAATGAATATTTCGGCCCTATGTCGAAGGGCCGTCCTCAGCAATACAAAAATATATGAAAAATATTTATTCTCATCTAAATGACGAGACAACATATAGAACTACAACCCACGATCATACTGATCAATTTGCAAACAAAATTATAAATGTTTTAAAAAGTTTAAAACAAAATTGTAAAATTACTCCACAGCTATACAATAAATTTTTCCCCCGCGGTAGCTTTTGCCCAAAGTTTTCTGGTCTACCAAAATTACACAAGCAAGGCATTCCTTTAAGGCCCATAGTAGCTTGTACGAAAGCCCCTACATCCAATATTGAGAAATGGTTGTGTACAGCCTTTAAATTTTTGTGTACAGGCTTGTTATTCCATTCCTTGTCAAGTCTGGACTTGAAGGACGCAGCCGTAGGTGCAGTCGCCGTTTCAGCTTTAAGGCTATTCCAATCGTTGACAACACGCTCGGAGAAGAAGTGTTGCCGCGTTCGTGTTTTAACAAATCGTTTTGACAGCTTATGTGAGTGTCCTCTTGTATGGTGCTGACTTGAATGTTTGGTAAAGAGGGGGTTATTTGGTTGTGCGTTATACTTGTAGGTCAGCATCATATCACCACGGCGGCGTCTGAAGACGAGTTTTGGCAGCTGCATGCGTTCCAGTCTCTTGTTGTATGGGAGATCTCGTAGGCCAGCTATGCACTTCGTGGCACGTCTCTGAACTCCTTCGATTAGACTGGTATCATTCTTATAAGAAGGGGAACTGAGACACGTACCAAAATCCAAAACGGGTCTAACTATAGCCTTATAGAGCCGTAGAAAGACTGCACAGGATTGGCTGGTTATAGTGCGTTTGAGGAGACCAAGGCTTGAATTAGCTTTTGAAGCTGCTTGTTGCCAGTGGCCGTGGACCTTCAGTTGTTCATCTATCAGCACTCCTAGACCTCTTTCTTCGGGACTTTTCTTTAGTTCTAAGCTAGCCAGTGAATTGGGATCGGACATGTTGTACTGGTGACGGGGGTTGTTGCTTCCAAAGTGAAGGACACTGCACTTCGATGTTTTGAATTCAAGTAGCCAGTCTTGTGCCCATGTTTGGAATTTATGAAGGTCATGCTGCAGACTTTGTTGGTTTGCAGGCCCAAACAGCTTGGAGTCGTCGGCATAGAGAGTGATGTTGTTTTCTGTTCCGTTCATCATATCGTTGATGTATATAAGGAATAGGGTAGGGCCCAAAACAGTACCTTGGGGGACTCCGCTTACAACATCACATGGTTCGGAGAAGACCTTGTCGCCATTAGTTGTGAAGAGTCGAACCGGCTGACTCCGACCAGTCAGAAAGTCCATGACCCAATCGACCACGTCCGGGTGGGTACCTGCTGCTGAAAGTTTCAATCTGAGACGGTTGTGTGGTACCTTGTCAAAAGCCTTGGCTAGGTCCAGTAAAATCAGGTCCACAGGGATTCCTTTCTCCAGGTGATCTGTTATGGTGTTGTATGTCTCAAAGAGATTGGTCTCAACCGATTTTCCTGGCAGAAATCCGTGCTGGTCGGGGGAAAGTATATTATTATTACGGAGATGTGTCAAAATATCAGCATTCACAATCCGCTCAAGGGTTTTTGCCACCGCTGAGGTCAGACTGATGGGTCCGTAGTTTATGGCTTTGGTGCGGTCACCTTTCTTGAATATTGGGGGTGAAATGGGTCAGCTTCCAGTTTATGGGTACCTTTTTTGAGTCAAGCGACAGTTGGAATATATTGCATAGTGGTTGTGCAATTTCTTTGGCAAGCTCCTTCAATAGTCTTGGGTGCAAGTTATCAGGACCGGCGGACTTATTGATGTCTAGCGCTTCAAGTCGCTTTTGGACGACAGGGGGGAGAGTAGAATAGGTGGCATCGGGTTAGGGATGTCCTATGGTGGGCTATGAGGAAGAGGATCATCTGGTTCATTGGTGAAAACCGACGCAAACTGCCTGTTGAGGAGTTCGGTGATGTCCTTCAAGTTGGTCACTTCCTTGCTATCATCTGTACTGAGTGCTTTTACTGACCGTCTGCTGTGGTCCTTACTTGATACGTACTTCCAGAACTTCTTCAGGTTATTCTTACTATCATCAGCTAGCTTGGACTCGTACCGTGCGTAAAGTTGTTTAGTTAGGCTTCTTAGTTTGTTTCGAGCTTTCGCAAACTTTTGGTAGTGTTCTTCCTTCCCTCCTTTATTGTACTTTCTCCAGTACCGTCCCCTCCTGTTTCTTTCCTTGCGTATCTCGGGGGTCATGAAAGGCAGTGTTTTGGGCTTTGGCGTGAGTTTTACTGACGTGTGTTTTTTTTTAAGTGTAAGTAGCTCGTCCTTTAGGTTAGCCCATTGTTGGTCAACGTCCCCTTGAAGTAAAGGTGACCAAACTACGCCTTCCAGCTCTTTTCTGATTGCCCCGTAGTCTACATAAGTTTTCTTTATGTAATCATTTTTTATCTTACGAAATGACACATTCACTTCTAGGATTAGATGATCGCTCTTTCCTAGAGGAGGTAAGTAATTTATGTTCTGAAGCTGGTCTTTATCCCGTAAGAACACTAGGTCAAGTAGAGTTGGTCTCTGGAAGAGTCGGCCTCTAGTAGCTTGTTCGACAATCTGGTAGATATTAAGGTCGTGAAGGCCGTCTGTGAATATATTAGTGCTTCTGCTTATGTTAGTAAGTAAAGGTATATACGGATATCCATCCTTCCATATGAGGTCAGGGAAGTTGAAATAACCAGCTATAAAAAGGTTCCCCGTGTAATTCATAGTTGCTTTATGCAGCATTGTTGCTATTGTCCGCTCGGTTTCTTGGCAATCAGAGACAGATGGGCTTCTGTAAATACAGCCTACTCTGGTTATTACTCCACCACCGTCATCACATAGGTCCAACCATACAGATTCGACAAATTGTGAGTTACCTGGGAGACATAATGATCGTATAGTATAACATGTCTTGAATAACGCCAACGTACCACACCTGCATTCAGAAGACTGTAGGTTTGACATGACATCATACCCTGGAATCTTAACATGGGAATTTTCAATTTTATTTCTACTGGACTTGGGACCAACCTTAGTCAATCGGACCAAATCATAATTTTTGGAATAAATCATGGATTTCAGCTCATTCAATTTGTTAAGAAGTTGGTTAACGTTAGTAATTAGAGCATAAAAGTCTGCACTTACTCGTTTTTGGTGTTGCTTACTCCGGTCGTTGGTCCCGTTTCCCGGATGACCCGAGTCCTCATCTGTTTTGCCTAAAGTGGTCGCTGGCGCCTTCGAGTTAGCAGTGTAGTAGCTTCCAGAGCTTGTTTCGTTCTCCAATGAGCTGTCACTAGTCATGGATGAGAGTCTTTTTGTAGAAAAAGCACTAACATGTTCGGTAACACCCATATTTACATTATTTACACGGTTCTCAACTTGGAATTTCACATTTGCATTAGGTTTGGAGGAGGGACTTCTCCTTTGCTTTTTGGTTTTTTGGACACAATACAGAGGTCACGGATTGCAAGGTTTTGATCACCACCAGCTATTCTGTCCTTAAGCTTTGCAAAAAGTGCTTTATATCTCTCTTGATCTTGTTTCAATTGATCATGGCGGAACTGTACTGCTCCTTTCCTTGAGAGAGACTCTTTCAAGATCTGTTTTTTAATTTGAAAGAATGACACAGTAAACAAAAGGGGCGGTGCCGTATTCTGGGTTGGATTGCTAGCCTGTATATTCTGCTTTAGGCGACGGACATCAGTTATGGGACCGCAATTAATTCCGTACTCGGTTGATAAAAACTGCTTGAGAGTGTTAGTATCATCAATGGAAGCGTCGATACCGTATTCAACAATGTTGTTTTTTCGTGACTCTTGGTCTTTTTCATCACGGATGATCTGTTGTACTTCAGATTGTAACTACTGCTGAAAGTTAGCACTATGTGCATTGACTTCTGCTTGCACAATTTGCTTCGTTTCATCCACGCTACATTTTGAGGATAGGGCCACTTCCACACTATTTACTTTGTCTTTTATAGAACCTAGCTCAGCTCTAAGTGCACTCTCAGTTTGCGCAATGGTATTGGAGAGACTACTCTGAAGGTTTCCTATTGCTTGCGTGATCACAGTAGTAATATCTTGGATAGTAGCTGCAGGTTGGGGAGGGATAATGAATCTAGGGGTGGTCACATTTTATTTGCACCAAGCACAGTCCCAATTGAAACCATTTTTCTCTTGCATTTTCACGAGAAGTTCATACTCTGTATCGGATATTTTCAGGCAGTCACAATATATCCATTTTGCACACCCATCACAAATTAATGCTTTAAAGTCCTCTTCTAGGTCTGAAGTACATAACAGGCATCTGTCCAAATTTTTCTGGGGGCTCTCTCTGGGACGTTTTGATTTTGGTCGCATTTCAGGCATGAACAAATTTTCCACCAACAGGAAATTGTATTGGCAACACCGACAGAAAAAAATTCAAGATATTTTAGATATATAGACGTTGAAATCTCCAGGGAATTAAACTTACGTATTATTAGTTGGAAAACACATAAATCGAATAAAACTCCAAAGTGAGTAACTATAATTTAACACTTTAGGGTCTAATGATTATGAAAATAATACACTAGGATTGGAAAATGTCTTAGACACTCAATTTGAGCCAATAATTCACAAGTTAAATTTCACAGGATCACATGGGTTTGTTGATCAACAATAACAATGATAAAGTGAATATACCACTTGCCTTTTTTTATGCTCTTTCCAAATTGGCTAATCATTTTTGAGGAATGAATTTTACCCCCCCCCCCCACATATATAACAATTCAGGGTATACATTTGCACATTAGGGGGGGAATTTTATTTCTGTTGTAAATGCGAGGTAAATTTAAACTTTACCTCCACCCCCCTAACGTGCAAATATACACCCTGAATTGGTATATAGGCTAGGGGTGGGGGTACAATACATTTTTGACAAAAATGATTTTTATATTTGGAAAGAGCATAAAAAAGGCAAGTGGTATATTCACTTTATTTGTAAGTCAATAATATGATTTGGTAAAAATTTACCTTGCATCTTCTCTATTTCAGCACTTGTTTAGGTGTTACTCTCTCCAGAAGAAAACATTCTAAGCAAATTAAATTAGTTGGCTAGGATACTAGCCTATTAGGCTAGATTTCTGTTAAATTAATGCAGTTCATATTATTGACTTACAAATAAAGTGAACATATTACTCAATGCCTTTTTTATGTTCTTTACAAATATAATAATCATTTTTGTCAGAAATGAATTTTACCCCCACCCTTATATATATATACCAATTCAGGGTTGGTCTATATGGCCTATTTGCACATTAGGGGGGGGTAAAGTTTAAACTTACCTCTCATGTGCATCAGAAATAAACTTTACCCCACCCCCCTTAATGTGCAAATATATACCCATAATTGGTATGGTAAAAAGACCTTTTTTTGGGGAAAGACCATTTTTCTTTGGCATTCTGGAAAAATAGCAATGGCTTTTTGGACCATCCCTATTTTACTACAGCATGATGCAATGTGAGTGCAGTAAGAACAACTCTCCCTTCTTAGACAAACTTTCAACAATAATTTGTCAGCGTCCATTTAAAATGTGGCCTTTGTTTTGACAAGCAATTTAAAAGAAAAATACATTTAATATATGTGATTTAAGGAATAAATATCAAGCAATAAAAGTTACATTTATAGAATCAAAAGAAAGTCAGCTTTCTGTTAATATGTCATTAAAACTGAAAGAACAGAAGTATATAAATATAGGCTACATCAAAATAGAATAATTAGTATTTCCAAAAAGAAGGCCTTGTTGGTAAGTCAATAAACTAATAAGGTAAAATTCCACTGTAACTACTTTTGGCTATCTTGGAAAGGGGTTAGGTTAGGAAAATGAAACTTTCAGGGATGGGTCTACAGGCTAAAGCATTTCCTTGGAAGGGATTTTGAAGTAACTACCTCCTCTCTCTCTCTCTCTCTTGAGGGCCCTGACATTTGATGACCTTTAAAAATATGTTCATTAGAAAAGTGAAACCTTACAAAATAAATCTTCAGCTAAAATGAAGTACAACAAAAATGTTTTCAGCTTCACAACTTTGCTCAATCCCAATTTATAAGGTTTTAAAGATATGTAAATATATCTTCTAAATTTTGAAAAAAACCATTGATATGGCTTACAATTTTACTCAAATAACAGGAATTGTATTTTCAGAACTAAAGCCAGAAAGTAAGAAACTGACAACTGAAAATTAAGGTAAAATGTTGTTTTGTCAAAATTTCAATAGGTACCTGTCATGTAGGCAATTCTCAGGATCCTCTAGAGGAAGAAGGAGTGGAGGTAGGACCATCAAAATACCCATGATAAATTTTAGCCCACTTGACTGGTCTATAACTATTGAAATTTGGTAAAACAATATTTTACCTTAATTTTTGGTTATCAGTTTCTTTTTCTCTGGCTTTTGTTCTGAAGATACAATTCCTATTGTTTGAGGAAAATTTCAAGCCATATCAATGTTTTTTAATGATAGGAAATGTATCTGCATATCTTTAAAACCTTATTACCTTAAAAATTACCTTAAATCGCACTTGCTAGCGATATGGACGAGTCCAGTGTACGCCAGTTAGTGATGATAGGGCCGCGGGACATCAGCTTCATCCCATTGTGTGAGCCATAGTTTGGTTTCCCATTCCTTATCGAGATTGGCTTTGAAACTGTCAACGGATGGTGAACTCACTGTCATTTTGCTCAGATCGTTCCAGAGGCTTATGATGTGATTGGAGAAGAAATGGTTCCTCTTCCTTGTATTAGCACGCTTCCAAAAAGCTTTGCTGAATGACCCCTGGTTCTTGATGATTGGGCAGGCTGAAAGAGGTCCTTGTCGTCAGACTTGAGCAGTTTGTAGGTCATTATCATATCACCTCTTTGCCGACGGTATGTCAGAGTTGATAGCTTGAGGCTCTGCAGTTGGCATGCATACTCTTTGTCTCTGAGCCCCTTTATACATTTTGACGCCCGTCTTTGGACAGACTCGAGAGCCATCTGGTCTGTTTTATTAATTGGCGTGGCAACACACATTCTAAATTCTAATCTCAGTCTCACCAGGCTCTTGTAAAGTTTTGTGATTATTGCAGGGGATCTACTTGTCATTGTACATTTGATGAGACCGAAAGTTTGGTTCGCCTTTGCTACTGCAGCTCGGGTGTGGCAGTTGAAATTAAGGTCTTCATCTACAACGACCCCCAGATCTCTTTCAGAGGTACTCTCAGCATTTGCTGACATTAAGTATTGCCATCGTGGGTTATTTCTTCCAAAATGGAGAACCTTGCACTTTTTGACATTAAACTCAAGCCTCCATATCTTGGCCCATTCGCCAAAGCTGTCAAGATCTGACTGTATTGAGGTAACACCTTGCTGAGTTCCGACAGGACCAATGAGCTTCGAGTCGTCGGCGTACAGGCTAAGCTTGCTTGTAATGGTTCTTGGAGCGTCATTAATATATACATTGAAGAGTGTAGGTCCCAAAACTGTTCCTTGAGGAACCCCGCTTAAGACCTCAGCCATTTTGGAGTAGTAAGCTCTGCCACCTTCACCAAAAACTCTGACCTGCTGCTTTCTTCTCTTGAGGAAAGACGTGATCCAGTCCACCACTCCCTCTTGAATTCCAATTGCCTTCAGTTTCAAATGAAGCCTTCAATAGCAGACTTTATCGAAGGCTTTAGCAAAGTCTAGCAAGACCATATCCACTGGGAGACCTTGATCAAGGAGCTCAGTTATGTAATTATACGAGTCAATCAGATTGGTTTTGACTGATCTGCCTGGTCGGAAACCATGTTGTTGTTTTGATAGAAGGTTATTTGTGATCAAATGTCTAAGAACGGCAGTGTTGACAATACCTTCTAGGATTTTCCCAACAGCAGACGTAATACTGATTGGCTGATAACTGCAGGCTTTGCTCTTGTCTCCTCCTTTATGTATTGGCGAGATATGGGCTAATTTCCAGTCCATTGGTATGACTTTAGTGTCAATAGATTTCTGGATGAGTCTTGAGAGGGGGATTGCTAGTTGGGAATGAGCTTCCTTTAAGAGTAGTGGATGTATGCCATCTGGCCCAACAGACTTATTTGGATTAAGCTTTTTAAGCCGAGATTCGAGCTCAGCCTGATCCACTCTTAATGGTAACATTTGAGTGGTGATTTCGTAGCATGGTGGGGTTGGCAGGGGGGCTTTGTCTGCGGGTGTGAAGACTGATGTAAACTGGTGGTTCAAGGCATCAGCAATTTCTTGGGGGTCGTTTGACTGGGCTCCATTACAAACCAGCTCCGAAACCATGTGTCTACCAGGCTTATGTGCCGAGGCATATTTCCAGAACTTCTTGGGATTGGTTTTTGAGGTTGCTGTGATGGCCTCCTTGTATTTCTCTATCAGTTCTCTGGACAGGGCTTGAACTTTGTTCCTTGCGGCTTTGAACTTTACCAGGTAGTCCGTTCTGTGGGGGCCAGATTTATGAGCTTGGACAGTTTCTTCTTCTTGTTCCTTGCAGTTTTCATTTCTCTGGTCATAAAAGGAAGAGTTCTTGGTTTTTGTCTCCAAGTGGTAGTTGTATTTCTACTGATGGTGTCTAAAATCATATTTTTCAATTTCTCCCACGTGTCCTCTACCTCCATCGTTTCGACAAATGACCAATCGCACTGACAGAGTTCATGCCTGATTTGATTGTAGTTTGTATACACATGTCTGGTTAGATTCGATGTCTGTGGGTACAATCAAAATTGGCATTTTATAGCTATGTGATCACTATTTCCAAATGGGGGTTGCGATTCTATATCAATGAGTGACTCAGGATCATTTACCAAAACGAGATCAAGGAGTGAAGGATTCTGTCCCTCTCGATATCTGGTCGGGAATGTCACTGCCTGGAACAGCGAGTGTGCTTCTAAGCAGTCAAGAAAAGACTGCGTAACCGCGTTACTCATGTGGCCGTACCCCTCAGTCCACTCAATCATAGGTAAGTTAAAGTCGCTGACTATGACTAGATTCTTACACTGTCGAGCAGCACCATCAATAGACCAGCATATAGCCGAGAGTGAGTTCTCCAGACTCGTCGAGGTGGGACTTCTGTAAAAACAACCAAGTATAATGGGACCCCCAGGTAGGTTAATAGATATCAAAATTTGTTCTACACATGGCTCATGTTCTGACTTAATATCAATAGTGCCTACCTGAATCGTTTCTCGTACATATATGGCTATTCCTCTGCCACCATCCGTCAATAAGTTTGTCATCAGTCTGTATCCGGAAATCTGTATCTGGGATTCTATCAGGGGTAGGGAGGTTTGCTTTGGTTTAATCTCACAGAACACATAAATATCAGCCTCATTTGCGGAGAGGACACATCTGACCTCCTGAAATTTCAAGGCTAGGCAATCAACATTGCTAAACACCACACTAAGTCCAGTAATTTTCTTGCAATGACTGTTGCCTGCATCTGTACTAAGTCCATAAGAAGGCATAGAAGTCTCTGGGTTTGCATCACTATAATTATCACTTGTATACACTGTACTTCGAAAATCACTACCATCTAACTGACTATTTACATAAGTTACTTCACTTGGTATATCTTCTAGAGTTCCATTGCAGCCGGCAGGATTGCACAAGTCGGCACGTTTTTTGGAACTATAGCGTTGCCTCGGATAACCAAATTGGTTTCGCCTTGTGCTCGTCTAGCCCGCAACTCCTCATATAACTTTGCTCTTTTCTCACGGTCAGTCTTTGAGACATCATTACGGAACTGGATCGTATCTGACCCTTTTCTTTCATAAGACTTTTGAAGGATTTGTTTCTTAGTCTTAAAATCAGGGACCGAGAACATTATAGGAACAGGCTTGTTTCCGGTGCTGGTGGTTGCAGCTTGTCCTTGGGTTTGCAGATTACTCAGACGACAGACATTTGAGATGCTCACGTTTGGCAGCCCATAATCACTCGCAAGGTATCTCTTCATGTACAGTTCATCACTTGTCTGAGGGGGGACACCGAAGACGACACTATTAAGCTTTTGGCGCTGCCGGTCCCTGTTGTCTGCAATCATGTGTCTAACTTTAGTTTCAAGCTGCACCTCAAGATCATTTTTCAATGTCCGAATCTCTGACTCGACCAATCTCTGAACTACTGCCTGGTCAAATGAGGTGCACTGTTCGATAGTAGCCAACTGACTTTCAACACCACTAAAGCGGTTATCAATATCAGTGGTTAGCTGGTCTCTTAGTTCGGCAAATGCTTCTTTCACTGCATCCTTAACTTTAGTGTCCAGTTCCTTTACAGTATTAAGAGCAGACCGGAATGGTTTAAGATTCTTATCCATAATCTTCTGAATATTGTTCAAAGATGCCCCACTCGCCACTTGAGGGTTACTTTTGCAAAGTGGGCATTTCCACTCACAGCCAACTCGTCGTGTCATTTTAGTCAGTAGAGAGTACTCTGCCTCTGACATTTCTAGACAGTCAATGCATATCCAGAGGCCACAGCCATCACAGTTCATAGCGCATGAATCCTCATGCAAGTTCTCATCACATGTCGCTTACTTATCGGTCCCTTTTTTTTGGCTCTCGCGATGTCTCTTTGGTGGCATCGCGCTGGCAACGCTGTTCTAACTTGTTTTGAGTCGGCAACACCGCTTCACGCAAGCTAGATATTTATGATGGTTAAAATGTCCAGAAATACTTTGATGGTGAGGTTAACTTTTAAATTAAACTTAGTCTATCCTTGAATGTCACTTTTTGATGGAGTAGGCTCACTTTGTCCATGTTAATTTTTCACTATTTAAGAGGTGTATTGATAGGTGTCTGCCGTGTTTTACATCACTATCACAAAATATGTAGGAAAAATGTCTTTAACATATAAATTGGGCTTATAATCCTTTTTTCAACATAATCAGGGAACAAACCAAATAGGTTCAGGCTATATGCTAGGCCTATCAAAGCTAGGCTACTACCTGAAAGAAGATCACTTCTAAAAAATCAACTATATCCAACAAAACAAAGAAAAATACTTCTCTTTTTTACTCAAATTGGTTTATTAACTCAATTTGGTAGGCTATTAAGTATAGGCTAATTGTTGATATTTTTTATTGCTTTCTTCTTCTATTTAACAGCAGGCGGGCTTTTCAGTAACACTATTTAGCCCTTTTCCTTTTGCTTCACTCTGTGGGCTACAGAGCTACTGGCTTGATTGCCTCATATTTATTAGATATATTCAGATATCTTTCAGCAGATCTTTCGACTCTAGGAGTTCAAATATAAGATGATAGATGTCGATTTCTATACTCTGTGTGCAGGTATAGTTGGCTAGGCTCTTGGCTGATAGTGGGATTTTGTGGTGTTTGAAGTATTTTAACAGTTTAGAAAGCAAGGTATGTTGTGCAGACGTCAGCATATTACATTCAAATAGGCAATGGTCAATTGTTTCATTATTCATATTACAATGCCTGCAAAGAGGGGACAGGGGAAATGAACCACTTGAATTAGAAAGCTTATATGAGAATGCAAGGAAATTTACTTCATTTTTTCCAGAACAAATTCTATAATAAATTTTGGAAAGATACTTATTGGGAAAGGGGTAAAGAATAGGATTCTTATTATTATAATTAATATCTGATAGCCTCCATCGGTAAATATCTCTAATCGGGATTGGTCTCTCACTTGGCTGGTCAATATTTATAGCATTTTTTGCTATTTCATCAACCTGATGATTACCACTTATGCCAGAGTGGCTAGGAATGTACTGAAAGTAAGTTTTTATGCCACTTGAAGCAAGATTATCAATAATACTGAGACAATGATAAGTGTCAATGTCCAACTTATATTGAGGAGCTGAGGCCAGCAACTCAAGGCTTGATAAAGAGTCGGAATAAATGATAATATTATTCGAATTTTCAATCAAAGATTGGTTTTGCTTATAGGTGTTCTAATGCCATGATTATGGCATTTAACTCAGCAGACATTATAGATAAATTATTAAATAATCTCTCGCCCATTGCAATTTTCAGGTGAGGAAGGAAAACACCACTTGCAACCTTCTCATTCATTTTTGACCCATCAACAAATATTTGGAAGTGATTTTTATAGGTAATTGTATTAAGTTCTGCAAATTTATTCTGAACAAAAGCAATGGGGGTTAAATCTTTATTCCATTTTGAAAATTCAGTATTTATTATGGGAAATGACCAAGTCCATGGAGGGGATTGGGGGAAAGTAGGTGCAATAGACTTTGCTGGTACAGGGAACTTCTTTTGAATATTGGCATACTCATCTGCAATACCTCTATACATGGCTGGATTTCTTAACCAATTATGTAATGTGTGTGAGCTATTTGATTCAATTTTTGTAAGATGTTTTATCAAGAGAAAGCTACGTCTCTCCCTTATTGTTGTTAATCCACTCTCCATAAGCAGAAACTTGGTGCTTGTGGGTTTCCTAAGACCAAATATGAGATGTATTATATCATTTTGTGTTGTTTCAATTTTTTACATCTGGGTCTTTGCACATGCACCATAGACAATGAGCCCATAGTCAATATGGGGTCTTATATGTGATTTATAAAACTTGAGTAAGGTTTTCTCCTTACAACCCCAGGGTGTGGAAAGAAGTCTTTTTAGTATATTTGCTTTTCTATAACATTTTTTTATTGTGTTTGAAATGTGGAGGTGGAAATTAAGTTTTTGGTCAAGCATGAGACCTAGGTAATTAATATTATTATCTTCTGGAATAGTTGTTTTATTTAGAGTTAGTTTTGCATTAACATGGTTTCGCTTCCTGTGAAATTGGATTATTTTTGACTTGGTGGGTGCAATGGGTAAATCTGAATGTTGAGAGAATTTTTCAAACTGGAAAAGTGACTTTTGCAGATTTGACTGTGCTATCTGAAAGGTGTTGCCAGATGACCATAGCACCAGATCATCAGCATATTGTAGATTCGTGTGGGGTAGGTTCATGTCCCAGAGATATAGGGCAAATAGGAGGCAACTGAGGACTGCTCCCTGAGGTAGGCCTTTGGATATTGTCTTTTGGGGTGAAGAGGCTGAACCAACACAAACAATGAAACTTCGCACTTCTATGAAGGATTTAATAAAGGATACTAGCTTGGGAGGTACTCCAAGGTTTGCAAGTTTATTTAAAAGGATTTGGTGGTTCACATTGTCATATGCTCCTTCAAAATCAAGGAAAGCTGCCACTAGGATATTATTTTTTGAGATAGATTCATTTATTGCTTTTGTTAGCAATATGAAAGCATCTGTTGAGGAGTGGTATTTCCTGAATCCAGTTTGAGTGTGTGGTATCATGTTATTTTTCTCAACAAAACAGAGGAGTCTGTGATAAATCATTTTCTCCATTATTTTCCCCATCACAGGTGTAATCATTATGGGCCTATAAGACTCAGGGTTATCTTTTGGTTTATTTTTCTTTAGGATTGGTAGGAGGGACGAACATTTCCATATATTGGGGAACCTAGAGGATGCCCAAGCGTGATTATAACAATTTAGCAGTTCTTGTTTGTATGAAGGTGTGAGATTCTTTATCCATGTAGGGTGTATATTGTCATAGCTGCTGCTAGTTTTGGACCTAATATGATGTATTGCATTATTCAATTCCTGGATTGAAAATGGATTAGTTATGTACTCGGATCCTGGGCGTGGTTGGTAACGAGGGTTCATAGGAATTGTGGACAGATTGCTTTGATTGTTTGATGTTAGCTTATTAGCAAAAAGAGTTGCAAATAGGTTAGCCTTTTCAATATCATTGTCATAATGGGTATTATTATGTATAAGCTCATACAGGAGTGGGTTGGGAGAAGTCTTTTTCCCACATATGTGGCTTATGACTTTACGTATAATTGGCTCATGCGTTTCTCTGGAGAGATTATTTGCAAAATTATTCCAGTATTTATATTTAGCATCTATTATAGTCCTTTTTAGATTAGACTCTGCTTGTAATTTCTTTAAATATGTAGTAGGTGTTGGTTTTCTTATGAATTCTGTCCTAGCTGCCTTTTTTATCTTCCATTTATTTAGGCACTCATTTGTCCACCATGCTTTAGGAATTTGTTTAGGGAATGTTTTCTTAGGTGTTGTCCTGGGGATAGCATGATTAGCTGTATTTATTAGTAAAGATGTCAAGGCTTCAGCATGTGTGTCAACTGTTGTGTTAGAAATGCATGAACTTTGGGTGAAACTTGTAATTTCATCATTTAGCTTATTTTGGAAAATAGACCAATTTGCTTTAGTGTTGATATATTTGGAAGTATGAGAAGAAGTTTCAGCAGGTTCATTTAGGGAGCAAACTATAGCAAAGTGGTCTGTACACAGACTATCAATTTTATTTATGTAAATTTTGTTCAAAAAATTCAAAGACACAATTTGTAGGTCAATTGTGGAGAATTTGGCACTTTTGGGGTTAAAATATGTATTTAGGTTTGGAGGGGTAGCAACAGCTAATTCATTATTATTTGAAATCATATGCTCAATAAATTTACCAGCTTTATTTGCTGGTTTATTCCCCCACAAAAGGCTGTGGGCATTGAAATCACCACAAATAATGATGTTTTTTAACATATTAGAATTATTTATATAATTAAAGAAATCCTTGGCATCTGAAGTTTGGCCATTAGGGTTATAAAAGCTTATTATGTAGGTTTTTAAATTATTCAGCCAAACACTTATACCAATTACATCAACATCATTTTCAAAATCTGGAAAATTGATGCCACAAAATTTTATATTATTATTAACTAATAAAGCTACACCACCTCCTTTTCTCTCTGAAGATCTATCCTTTCTCAGGATAGTGTATCCCAGAGACTTAATTTGTTGATTTTGGGTTAAATGAGTTTCCTGGAGGCAAGCAATATTAATGGAATTATTATTCATAAATGATATTAGTTCATTTAGCTTATTTTCTGTGAGTGATCTTACATTCCATTGGAGTATTGATAAATGTTGTGTTGTTGATTTATTCTTCATATGACTGTGTATCAATGTTCAGCTTTGTTAAAAGTAAAGCAAGATCTTTTTTTGTTTGAATGAGCATATCATCTGGGATGTAGATTTTTGCCAATTCTGCAATAATTTTTGTTTTCTGTAGTTGATGTATGTTCATGGCCTGAACTGCGTTACAGTTTAGAATGAATAAGCATATATTTGGGGATTGCATTTTTGGTAGTGCATCCTGTTTGTTGTTTAAGGGATTGATTCCAGGTAGTGTTTCTGGTTTGTTTCTTCTTGGGAGGGAGGGCCAGGCTGGCCTCATCTCACCGGAAAACAAGGCTTGCTGGCTTGGTGATTCCTTCTGATAGGGATTTGAGCTAGGGGGCTTAGAAGATGTTGTTTTATATGGGGTGCTTGATGCATTTGGGGCATTTGACTTGGGGGTTTTGGTTGGTTTCATTACAGGCTTTATTTGGTATTGTTGGGCAGCATTTGCTTCCATTGCTGCAAAGGGGTATGGGCTGGCCTTCTCTGTTGATATTTGGAGTGTTAGAGCTCTTTTCTTGTATGCAGGGCATAATGATTTATTTGTAGATTCATGAGGACCTTTGCAATTGATGCATGTAGGCTGGGTGTTTTTGCAAGTTGTCAGCTCTTTAGGATGGAAAGATTTACAATTACTACACTCTTGGAGAATTTCATTGCATTTGTTTGTCGTGTGTCCCAGTTTGAAACACTTCTGACACTGAATAGGCTTAGGTTTGTATTCCTTGTGTGGTTTGATTTGCCCAAATAGGAATAATTTTTCTGGGATATCAATTTTATCCTTTAGTGTGAATAAGAAGGATCTACTAGTTTTTAGGCCAGTAGAGTTAGGTTTTCCAAGTTGGGTAACATCCTCAACTGGGATTGTGTTTCCAGCCCTATCTGAGAGGCCTTCTTTTAACTCCTGAGTAGATATCTCTGGGGGAACATTATAAACTACAATTTTTGTTGGTGATTGTTTTGGGTTCCAATTAGATGCAATAATTGGGATATTCAGAAGGGATTTAAGGGTAATTATTGTATCTGCTGATTTTTGATCTTCTACAGCTATAAGCAGAGATCCATCACGGTTAATGTTAAGAGAGAACATTGATTTTAGCAATTTAAAAATTGCAACTGTTATTGCAGTGATCATTTTTATTTCAAAGGGGGTAGTGGGAGTAATTTTAAGGTAAATTCGTAAGTTTTTGGAGGGAGGATCTTGGGCAGGGAGAGGGGAAATGCTTTTAATTGGGGAGATTTTTTTTCTTTTTTTAGAGCTTCTAGAGAGGACCTCTTGAAACCCATTATCATCATTTATGGTTGCATTAGGACCTACAGTTATCATTGTCATATTCTCCGAATCGGAGCCATCATTAGAACTTTCAGATAATGTGCTTGACCAGCTAGGATGGGTATCTTTCACTATGGAATTTGATTTGGGATCTGGGGGGACGTTTTTTTTTGGAGGACTTCTGAACATTGCCCATTGGAAAAATCTTTAAAAACAAATATAAAACTAAAATAAGAAGGGAAAATAGATGATATCAAACTGTCTGCACTATACTATGGGAAGGATAAACACCACAGTATAGCCCTGAGGATGACTTGAGCAGGATAGGTTTGGTACAACTACTGATTAGAAGCGATAATAATCAAGAAAATATATTTCGATTTTCTTGTACGGTTGCTGTTGTTGTTCGTTGTTTGTGTAAACAATGATGATTATGATGGCACTATGAATCATCTGTTGAAGAAAAGAGCTGTCCGCAGCGCTATCTATCCATTTAGTACCCTATATCCAGGCAATGAGGTACCCTATATCCAGGCAATGGATAAATATTTTATTTTCAAGTCAATTTCTTATGATAGATAAGACTTTTCTGAACACGTTGATATAACTTTATATATAAATAGAATACTTGGTCACACCTAAAAAGCAGTGATTCTGTACTATTAAAAATTTAGCCTCTGGGCCAATACTTCATCACTATCATCACTGATACTTGAGATTGATAATTGAGTCTTCACTTATAAATTGAGATTGAGCAAAGTTGTGAAGCTGAAAACAATTTTGTTGTACTTCATTTAAGCAGAAGATTTATTTTGCTTGGTTTCAATTTTAAAACACAGATTTTTAAAGGTTATCAAAGGTCAAGACTAGAGAGTGAAAGAGTGGAGGTAAATACTTCAAAATACCTTCCTGGGACATACTTTAGCCTGTAGACCCATCCCTGAAAGTTTCATTTTCCTAACCTAACCCCTTTCCAAGATAGTGAAAAGTAACTAAACTAGAATTTTACCAACAAGCTACTTTTTGCTATCTTAGAAAGTGGTATGGTTAGGAAAATGAAACTTTCAGGGTAGGATCTATTGACTAAAATATGTCATTGGAAGGTATTTTGAAATACATACTTCCACTCCATCTCTCTAGATGGTGCTGTCCTTTATTTTTTTTTGTTTATAAAACTGAAACCTTGCAAAATAGATCTTCTGCTTAAGTGCATCACAAACTTTGCTCAGTCCCAATTTATGAGGTTTCAAAGATCTACAGATAAATTGTTTGGATTTAGAAAAAAATTCCATCTGTATTAATTTATTTTTATTTTTAACAAAAATACAGAGTAAGCCATGGTCTTGTTTCATTGAAAGTAGGCGATTAACAAAACAACAATAACCAAGAATTGGAACCCTAGGTAATGATTTGTGCCATTATAACAGATAAACTCCTTAGGCTGAACACATTACAAAAATAAACAAATACACAAAGAGACAAATTCACAAAACTCATTTTAGGGGCGCTGAGTAAAACGTATCATACTAAGGCCATGAAGATTATGGTTCTGTATACTACCCATCATAAAAAGAGGTTCCAACAAAAGCTGTAACACTATTTTTTGAAACAACATGATCAGGTAACATGTTGCATGATTTTATGGACCAATTTACAAAAGAAACCTGTCCAACCTTTCTTAAAACTCTTTTCTGATACAATTTTAAGGAGTTCTGCCATTTGGGTGAATAATGGCTTAACTGAAAGAAATCACTAACGGATAAATTATCAACACCTTTAAAAATTCAAAATGTATTAACTAAGTCTCATCTATTCCTCCTGATTTGCAGAGATGGTAGGCTCCAACATCTTAGTCTAAACTTGTAGATGAGTACTTCAAATAAGCAACAAATTTTGATGTCTATTTTTGCACTTTTTCAATAAGCTTTGAATCAGATTTTTTTGTTGGATACCACACAGATGTGCACTATTCAACTATTGGTCACATCATTGCCTTATACAGCACAGTAAAGCTTTTCAGATTAAATCTTCTAATCATTCTTTTGATGCAAAGCAAACTAGTTTGCGTTACGTGTGATACAGCTAATACCTGTTTATCAAACCTTGATTGATTATTGAAAACAACACCAATGTCCCTAATCAAATCAACAAAAGATGTCACTACACCACCAATAGAATACTGGTGTGCTACTGCATTCACTAGATCAGTGGTTCTCAAACTTATTAAGACACTATACCCCTTTTTACCCACAAAACCTTTTAGGTACCCCTTCTCAGTTACTGGTACTAAGTAAACTATAGTGAAAATATAAATACAGTTGTCAGTCCTAGATTTAAAGGGTTGTTGTTTTTTTTTTGGCCAGCTGCATATTCCCTAATCATTGTATTTAAATTACACCAACTGACCAAGGCATTTAAATCATCCTTTAGAAGAGCCACATTGACTGGGAAAGATATGCTCTTACTTAAAAAAACATGCCTTGTATCATTATCAATATTTCAGATCAGTTTTTTTGCTATCTCATGGATTTGCTGAAGTTCAGCAACACAAATGGTAAATAAAGGGTATTTTGTATGACTTTTTTTCAAAATTCAAATAATATAAAATCAAACAATAAAAGTAAAATTTGATCATGTAAATTAATATAATAAAAACCTAGATTTGGAATTATTTGGGCTCAGGAAAGGAGAAAAATACACTACTGACTATTCAAAAACAGCAGCCTGTCAATGTTTTTCCCTGAGAGTTGGTTCTGCCATTCAGTGATTATCTGACCAGCCTTGGAAAACACTTCCAGAAGGGACACTGGCAGTGGGCACAGACATGAATTTCATTGCAACTTTGTACTGGTGTTATTGGGATCCCATAGCATGAGACTTCCACGTCTTGAGTGGACAAGTTTCTCTTGAAACTGTTGGCTCCCTGTTGGAAGATTGCAGAGCCATAATATATTTGGCTGCTGTCAAAGCATGTCCTGTATTGACTATAAGGACTTCATCATGTGAACCCCACAAATTGGCTTGATTCTGATATGACTGCATCGCAGGGACTGCGACGGTACTTGTATCTTCTGATTGGGATTCAGCAGCCAGCAAGGCCAAATTTATCTTGTTTGCAATTTTGCTCTCAACTTGTAGGAGATATTCAGGTGAAATATACATTTTCTTGAAATGCAGGTCAAGATATGTGGCAATTGCAAAGGGTGAGACTTGACCAAGGCTTATAAACATACAATGCATTTTATTCAGCCAAGCCTTTCAACGCTCATCAGCCAAATCTGAGAATCCACCAAAATTTGCCTGAACAAGATGGCATCTCAAAATCTTAGACAAAGGCAGGACTTTTGAGATGGGGGATAGCTTTTAGAAGAGAGCTCAATAGTTGGCTCATCAAAGGGTGTAAGCTCTACAATCACATTTGAAATAACACCCCACTCACTGTCAGTGAGTATGAGGTCCACTTTACCAAGAAGCACAAGCAGGCTTGTTACTGACTCTTTCAAATCTTTTAGACTAGACAACATAGTGAGAAGCAAATTTCATCTAGTTGTCACATCAGGTTTTAGTTTTTGGTGCGAATATTGTCAATAGAGATTTGAAACTGGCACAGCTTGTCAGTAACTACAACACTACATCTTAAAAAGCTGACGATATTTCTAGCCTTTTGGACAAGAGGCAACAATTCAGCAGTATAATTAATAGCACCCCCACATCAAATTTAGAGTATATATTAAGCACAAATCATGTGTCCATCCTGCACCTACTTGGGATGCAGCATCCTTTACAGCCCAAACTACATTTGCTCCATTATCAGTTACTACAGCAACAACCTTTTCCTTGATCCCCCACTCAATGGCAATTTTCATAAGGTGAGCCTCAAAAGGATCAACAGTAGCTGATATGTATTTTTATCAGACTGAGAAAATTCACCCTGTCTGATTGGCTAGTTTAGCTTTGATAATATTCAAAATAAGAACTTATCATTATAACATCATTTGTTGTGAGCTTTTCATTCTCAGTTGGTAATAATTCAAAAATATCTGACTTGGGAGCCAAAAGTGAATTTTGGCAAAAAAAGATGCCAGGGTAAGATGTAAGATAAGGATAAATAAAATCAATTATCAATAAAAGAATTCAAACCTGCAAAGAATCTTGAAGATGTATGCTGAAAATTTGAAGAATTTTCATGTGGTGGATTTTCTGCAGGGAATATAGGGGGCTAGACACTCCTAAAAATATCGGCTCTGATAATACGTTTCGATATTCGATATTGATATTTGGTCCAATATATTGATATCAAATATCACCCAACACTAGTTTTTAACCCTTTTGTATAGCCAAAAATGGCAGAAAAATGTATCATCTTCAAGGGTCCATAAAGGGCTTAAGATTGAATTCCCAAGTAAAATGATTATTATATTCTGAAAGATCATAAAAAAAGGCATCAAGCCATATGTTCATCTAATTTATAGCTCAGTAATGAAAATATATCACAAATTTACTGTGCTTTTTTTGTCTGCATATACAAGGTTCTATAAATGATATACAGACAACGTAATCACACTACTTGATGCCTTTTTAAGCCCATTCCAAATATAATAATCAATTCACTCACAAATGCACCCCTACCCTGATGGTCCCATATATAGCCCAATTAATATCTAACAACTGAAAGAAATCACTAAAACAATGAAATTCTTGCTTTACAATAAAAGGATGTTTTTGTTAATCAGATTATGATGTCACCTTCTATTATATTATACTTTTAAAATGGTTTCAAATAATATTTTGTTGAACTGTATGCTCAATCACACACAAGAAAAATCACAGACTTAAAAGATATCAGGTTTAATATCGGAGCTATATTATATAACTGCATTGGTCTAACAGAGAAATTTATTATTAGGGCTATAAGTGGTACCATCAAGAGTGTGGGGGGGGGGGGGGTTTTCTAACAAGTGATTTGATCAGTATATTTGGAAAGGGCATAAAAAAGAAAGTGAACAGTGTGCTCACCTTTGTCTCTGTCAGTTGTAAAATCCCGTATGTATTGGCTACTTTTTTATGCACTTTCTAAATATAACAATCATTTTCCTAGCAAATCCATCTCATCCCTTCTGACGTTCTTTATAGGCTGTAGCCCTAATTAAAGTATTTCTGTTGTTGTGTGTTTTTTGATGCTTCTTTTTTTTGAACAGGTTCCCTGACCCATCAAAACCATTAGGTCTATATCTGATTGTAAAAGAATTCCAGATCTGTTGGTTATTCAATATTAATTTAAAAAGAATTAATAAATACAGACAAGATTGAAAGTAAACATGATAGTGTGATTAGTAAAAACATGCTGCATATCATAAAGTAATGATTTTGTTTTTTGCTTTTTTTATTGCTATGGATCATTATTATTTTATGGATCGTTACAGGGTATTTTCAAGCAAAAGAACTATCTTATTTACATAGAGCATAAAAAGATGAGATTTAAATTTTTTTTAATTTGTTATGAAATTATGTGTAGTGATCTATAATAATGCATCAGGTATTATTAACTTAAATCACACTTGCCAACAGTAGGTAGAACCTGTAGTTGCCAGTCAGTGAAGATAGTTGGTGAGCCAAATAATCAGGTTAGTCCCAAACCACCTGCAATGGCTTGCTGCACTATTCCTTGTCAAATGAAGGTATGAATGAATCAAATTCGTAGAAGAGACCATATCCTGGTCTAACAAGTTCCATAGACTCAACACCCAATTGGGAAAGAATTTGCTATGCAAGCTTGGTTTGGCATGCTTCTTGAAAAGTTTTTGATTGTGTCATTTTGTTCTTAAAGAATTATCCAGTTGAAAAATTTTGGAAATAAGCTTTTCATGGTTGAGCAGCTTTAATTCAGAATCATATCCTCTCTCTTGTGGCAATAAGCCAGTGTGGGTAAATTTTTCTAACTCTGAGGGGTAAGGGATGTCATTGAGACGTCTGATGCATTTAATAGTACATTTCTGAAGTGATTCTTGAGTTTCTTGGTCAGATTTATTAATTGGGAATGCATATACCAAATTCTACCTTAGGTCAAATTAAACCTTTAAAGAAGCTTGGAAACATCTGAGGGGGAACAACTACTGAAAGTTCTCTCAACTATGCAGAGTCTGACCAGCCTTTGCAGCAGCAGTATTATCATATAAATTGAATTTAAACTCTTTGTAAACTAGTGCACCCAAGTCTTGTTTGGCTTGGCTACCCATAATGGGCTGGCTGACTCCAATGGTTGTTTTTTTTTTTTTTTTTTTTTTTTTCACCATATTGGATTGCTATGCATTTCTGGACATATAGTTTATTTTACCCTCAATGAGAATATAGACCCTCAATGATTCCCTGGGATGGTGTTTTAAATCACCTACCTCCACCCCATACCACCCTAAGGCTAGTGACCTTTGACGATCTTTTACAATATTAATTTAAAACACTTTCCTCAAAATAAGTTTTTAAAAGAAAAGTAAAGAACTCCTTTAAACAAAAAAAGAGCAAAAATAAAGTCAAATAATCTACCAAGTGTGAAACTACCACAAATAAGCATCAATAAATAAATGAAACTCAAAATGAATAGAAATTACAATAATTAACCGAGCCAAACTCAAAACGAGCAGAAATTAACATAAGTTGGGTGCAAAACCCCTATCCCTTCCCAAGGCCAGAACAAAATTTGCACTTTACTAAAAAAACATAAATTTCTTTACTTTTATAACTTTAATAAATCAAATAATATTATCATTTTGATTACTAAATATCAGTATATATATATATATATATATATATATATATATATATATATATATATATATATATATATATATATATATATATTAAACTGTGTGTTTAATATATTAAACTAAAAAATATATTAAAATATATATTAATGCACATTCATTTGTATTTTTTCAGTATGAAGTGCAAATTTTGTTCTGGCCTTGGGAAGGCATAGGTGTTTTGTGCCCAACTTAGTTAATTTCTTCTCGTTTTGAGTTTAACTCAGTTAATTATTGTAATTTCTGTTTGTTTTGGGTTTCATTTGTTTATCAATGCTGATTTGTAGTAGTTTCATGCATGGTAGATTATTTTATTTTATTTTTTCTCATTTTTTTTTAATGGAGTTCTTTTACTTTCCTTTGAAAAACTTATTTTGTGGAAAAGGTTTTTAAAATTCATTTTTGTTCATTTTATATTGACATATTCTTTTCAGGGAAGAAGAAATTAATACTTTAAATTTTTTCGTTTTTTTAAGACTTAATAGTTTGGCCTGCTATTTGTATGCTGGAGAAAAATTTTCAGCAATTTTTAACAACATACACCCTTTTAAAAATCTGGACACTAAAAGTATATTTTGATTTGATTAAATTTTAAGAGCAGAAATGGGAGGGTTGTCATGTAAGGGTGGGAGTGGAAGGGGGATTAGTCCCCCTCAAATCACTTTTGACTATTAAAAAGGGCATCAGCCCTTTCGATTTTCAATAGAATGAGCCGTTTTTGAAGTTCCCATGACAACTCCTTTGACACAAAGTGCCCTGGTGTAAACAACAACAACAACAAAAAATAATACATTATACCCACTTTGATCTTTACTATAAAAATGTCAAGCCTTACAATCACTTTTGACTATTAAAAAGGGCACTAGGCCTATCGATTTCCAATGAGCCTTTTTGGAAATGACAACGCTTTCTATAAACACCTTATATGCCCCCAGGGCATAAATTACAACCCATACCCTAAGGTCTGTTAGGGTGGTTGTCATCCTCTAAGACCGAATTCCCAGAACTTTCAACTATGTTAAACAACATGGGTTTCTCAAAATTTTGATTGAATGTGTTTGGGGAAATGGTGGGTGTGAGAGGGGTGTTAGTCACCTTTCAATCACTTTTGATTATTAAAAAGGGCACAAAAGGGATTTTCAATTGAATGAGCACTTTTTGAAGTTTCTATGACAACTTCTTTGATACAAAGTGACCTGCTCTAAAGGAAAGAATTAATAAATAATACATTGTGCCAACATTGTTCTTATATACCCCTAGGGTATAACTTAAAACTCTTGCCCTGAGGGTTGTGGGGGAGTGTCCTCCTCTTTACTTAGTCCCTGTTTCTTGTCTTGTTCTTGAGTGTCCCTGTTCTTTACTTAGGCAGTGCAATCGTGCTGCCTATAATTTATACAACAACTTTCTATAGAAACCTTATATGCCCCCAGGGCATAACTTACAACCCTTGCACTGAGGGCTCTGAGGGGATTATCATCCTAAAAGACCTAATTTCCAGAAAATTCAACTATGTTGAACAAAATGGATATATCAAAATTTTGATTGGATGTGTTTTGGAGAATGGTGGGCATGAGAGGGGCGTTAGTTGCTATCCCATCACTCTCAAATATTAAAAAAGGTACTAGCCCTTTCAATTTCCAATTGAATGAGCTCTTTTGAAGTTTCTATGACAGTGCTTTCTACCTTAAAGACCTAATTTCGAAAACTTTCAACTATGTTCAATAAAATGGCTATCAAAATATTTTGATTGGATTTGTTTGGGGAAAAGGTGGGCGCGAGAGGGAGTTTAGTTGCCCTCAAATCACTTTTGACTATTAAAAAGGGTACTATCCTTTTGAATTTCAAATTGAATGAGCCCTTTTTCAAGTTTCTATGACAAAGATTTTAATAAAAAAAACTTGTGTGCCCCCAGGGCATAACTTATAATCTTTGCCCTGAGGGTTGTTGGGGAGTGTCCTCCTTAAAAATATATTTTCTATATGAAAATCAACTACACTGGACAAAATGGCTATCTCAAAATTTTTACTGGATGTGTGGGGGAATGCTGGGCGTGGGGGGGCTAGTTGCACTCCAATCCCTTTCAATTATTATAAAGGGCACTAGCCCTTTGAATTTCCAATTGAATGAGCCTTGTTTGAAGTTTCTACGACACCACCTTCTATAAAAACCTTATATGCCCCCTTGGCATAATTTAAAACCCTTACCCTGTGGGTCTTGGGGGAGTGTCCTCCTCTAAAACATATTTTCTATCTGGAAATCAACTATGCTGAATAAAATACCTATCTCAAAATTTAGATTGGATGTGTTTGGTAGAATGATGGGCAGGGGGGGCTGGTTGCCCTCCAATCCCTTTAGACTATTAAAAAGAGTACTAGCCCTTCGAATTTTCAATCGAATGAGTCTGTTGAAGACAATGAATGAGTTGAAGTTTCTACAGCAAACAATGCCTTCTATAAAAACATTATATGCCCCCTGGGCATAACTTAAAACCCTTGCCCTGAGGGTTGTGGGGGAGTGTCCTCCTCAAAAACATATTTTCTATCTGGAAATCAACTATGCTGAACGAAATAGCTATATCAAGATCTCGATTATATGTGTTTGGGGGTTTGATGGGCATGGGGAGGGGGCTTGTTGCCTTCCAATCCGTTTCGACTTATAAAAAGGGCATTAGTCCTTTGAAACTTCAGTCAAATGAGCCTTTTTCGAAGTTTCTACAACAACTCCTTTGATAGGAAGTGCCCAGCTGAAAAAAAATGTGCCCACAATGTTCTTTACTTAGGCAGCGCTCTAGAAAACCTCTTGTCCATGCAATCTTTTAAGTCCTTGAAATAAGGAAAGGAGTTAAAGAGTTTTTGTGTCATGGTTCTGTTATGCTTCCCAGCAAGATAAAACCTCTTACAGACAACTTGCTTTTTGAGTGGCTTCATTATATTTGGGCGGCACCCCAGTTCAAATTAGGTTCAGCTTCCTTTCTATCTTTATAAATACCTGCCTTGAATGAGTTAAAGGTTCTTGCCTGGATATTCAGTAGACCACTGTTCAATAATGGTTCAAAGTCTAATTTTAAAAAACATTCACCGATTTCAAGAACATGCATTTCTTTGTGTATAATGGAGAAAGTTCTGGCAAGCAGAATCCAGGCCCACTTTGAAGAAAATGATTTATGGCACACAGGTCAGCATAGGTCCAGTAAATGGTATTCATGCAATATGCAGATTCTGGAAGTAATTAGTGATTTTTAGTCAATGGCAGATAATGGAGTTTCATTTGATTGTATTTATATTGATTTTTCCCAAGCATTTGACAAAAGTTCCATCCAACTTCTGATCAAGAAATGTCATTTATATGTTATCTGCCTACAGGCTAAAGCTTGGATTACATATTAGCTTACAAATAGAATCAAAGAAGTCGCAGTAGGAGATGCTTTGTCATCCCATATGCTGATGACAATTCGAGTCCTGCAAAGGCTGTTGTCTTAGGGTAGTACTCTTCTGTTTTATTTTGTCAATGATTTCACACGTAGTGAAATTTTAACTATAAAACCGCTTTCAAATGACCTGAAGGTATGCAGGTTGGCTACCTGTATACCTTCCGTGATTTGAATACCCTGTGTAGGTGATCTATTAAAAACTCTATGTTTAAGGCTTATGTTCTATCTGTGGTTTTTAGTATGGTATTTTTCTGCTCTCCTATGGTTTTCATATGCCCATGAAAAACATCAATTTTGATTTCATTTCATATCTGACATTCAACTTCATCCATCTGCTGAATTACATTTTTGGAATTACATGGACATGATTCTTTAGACTGAAAATACTTTGAAATTTTTGAAAAAAATGACATTTTCCTATTTCTTAAGCAAGATTAAAGTCTTCCCCAAGAAAAATTCTAAATACTATCATAATTCTGGCTTGGTAACTGGATGGATCTAAGACTAATGAATCCAATGATGAAAGTAAATCGTTATTTGTGTGCAAGGTACAGCTGCAGGATTGTCATAAAGATGCCTGTTTCAGACGGATACATTAAGTATCTAGATTCACTTTAAATGAGGTAGGCATGTACCTAAAGCCAAGGTCTTGTCATTGTAGATCATTTACTTTTACAGGCCAGGACCTAAAATGATTCAAGACCTCATTATTTTGGGATTTCTTATCTGTTGCTGAGAGTTGCTTATGAGAAAGAATCACATATCATCTTTACCTTCAGGTGCGAGAGTTATATGCTTGTGCTGATTAATTAAACAGCTATTCAGTTCCAAAACATTTTAAGAGAGGAAATTTGTCTTTGTTGAAGTAGTTCCACAGTAATTATAAGTGATAGTACAACACAATTGCAAAGTTTCACATTTATTAGTACATTGTTTGTATGGTAATCACTTGGTGATTGACAAAGGAATTTTGTAAGGAGCAAAATTAGGCTGCTGTTGCCTTAGTTTGTATATTTTGCATTTCAGGAATAACAACCAAGATTTATTTAAGTTTTATGTTTTTAGTCAGAGTTGCACAGTATTAGCTTGTTTTGCATGGCATTAAAAAAAAATTGAGGAGGTACAGTAGGGGGGCTGCCGCCCCCAAACCCCCGCTTTTACAGCCTTTAAATAAAAATAAAAGTTTTTTAAACTGAAAGTAAGGAGCGACATTAAAACTTAAAACGAACAGAAATTATTCCGTATATGAAAGGGGCTGTCCCCTCCTCAACGCCTCGCTTTTTACGCTAACGTTTGACTTTCTCACAACTCTATTTTTGTTAAACAATAAAAAACTTTAGCGTAAAGAGCGAGGTGTTGAGGAGGGGACAGCCCTTTTCATATACGGAATAATTTCTGTTCGTTTTAAGTTTTAATGTCGCTCCTTACTTTCAGTTTAAAAATTTTTGTTTTTTATTTAAAGGCTGCAAAAGCGGGGGTTTGGGGGCGGCAGCCCCCCAACTTTACCTCCTAACCCCTGTACGTTTTAAGGTTCGAACTTGTGACTCGGCCTCTTTAACTCTTTAGAAAACGTAGTTTTTTTTCAAATAATTTCTGCACGTTTTGTGTCTTAGTGCTTTACAAATATTTAAAAAAGCTCCTAAATTGAAATTTTGGAAAATTTTGAGTCTGGGGGGAAGGGGGATTTCAAAAACATCTTACCGTAACATAATTTTTCCTCTAAAGTCAATTCTGATATTTGTAGCGATCTATATATTAGTGCTTTAGAAATATTTAAAAAGCTTATAAAGTATAATTTTGGAAAATTTTGAGTTTGGGGGGAAGGGGGATTTACAAAACCTCTTTCCGTGATATAACGTGTCTTCTGAAGTCGATTCTGATATTTGTAGCGCTCTATCTATTAGTGCTTTAGAAATATTTAAAAATACTTCTAAAGTAAAATTTTGGAAATTTTTGAGTTTGGGGGGAAGGAGGATTTTAAAAACCTCTTCCTGTGATATAAATTGTCCTCTAAAGTCGATTCTAATGTTTGTAACGCCCTATGTCTTAGTGCTTTACAAATATTTAAAAAAGCTTTAAAGTAGAATTTTGGAAAATTTTGAGCTTGGGGGGAAGGGGGATTTCAAAAAAATCTTCCCATAATATGATTTGTCCTCTGAAGTCAATTCTGATATTTGTAGCGCTCTATCTATTAGTGCTTTATAAATATTTAAAAAGCTTCTAAAGTAGAATTTTGGAAAATTTTGAGTTTGGGGGGAAGAGGGATTTCTAAAACATCTTCCCATAACATAATTTGTCCTCTAAAGTTGATTCTGATGTTTGTAGCGCTCTATGTTTTAACGCTTTAGAAATATTTAAAAAAGCTTCTAAAGTAAAATTTTGGAAATTTTGGAGTTTGGGGGAAGGGGATTTTCAAAACCTCTTGCCGTGATATAACGTGTCCTCTGAATTCGATTCTGATGTTTTTAGCGCTCTCTCTATTAGTGCTTTAGAAATATTTAAAAAGCTTCTAAAGTAGAATTTTGGAAATATTTGAGTTTGGGGGGAAGGGGGATTTCGAAAACATCTTCCCATAACATAATTTGTCCTCTGAAGTTGATTCTGATGTTTGTAGCGCTCTATGTTTTAACGCTTTAGAAATATTTAAAAAAGCTTCTAAAGTAAAATTTTGGAAATTTTGGAGTTTGGGGGAAGGGGATTTTCAAAACCTCTTGCCGTGATATAACGTGTCCTCTGAAGTTGATTCTGATGTTTTTAGCACTCTATCTATTAGTGCTTTAGAGTTATTTTAAAAGCTTCTAAAGTAGAATTTTGGAAAATTTTGAGTTTGGGGGGATGGAGGATTTAAAAAACATCTTCCCGTGATATAACGTGTCCTCTGAAGTCGATTCTGATATTTGTAGCGCTCTATCTATTAGTGCTTTAGAAATATTTAAAAAGCTTCTAAAGTTGAATTTTGGAAATTTTTGAGTTTGGGCGGAAGGGGGATTTCAAAAACATCTTCCCATAATATAATTTGTCCTCTGAAGTCGATTCTGATATTTATAGTACTCTATCGATTAGTGCTTTAGAAATATTCAAAAAGCTTCTAAAGTAGAATTTTGGAAAACTTTGAGTTTGGGGGGAAGGGGGATTTCGAAAACATCTTCCCATAACATAATTTGTCCTCTAAAGTTGATTCTAATGTTTGTAGCGCTCTATGTTTTAACGCTTTAGAAATATTTAAAAAAGCTTCTAAAGTAAAATTTTGGAGTTTGGGGGGAAGGAGATTTTTAAAACCTCTTCCCGTGATATAACGGGTCCTCTGAAGTAGATTCTGATGTTTTTAGAACTTTATGTATTAGTGCTTTAGAAATATTTTAAAAGTTTCTAATGTATAATTTTAGAAAACTTTGAGTTTGGGGGGAAGGGGGATTTCAATAAAATCTTCCCATTACATAATTTTTCCTCTGAAGTCGATTCTGAGCTTCTATTAGTGCTTTAGAAATATTTTAAAAAGCTTCTAAAGTAGAATTTTTGGAAATTTTTGAGTTTGGGGGGAAGGGGGATTTTAAGAACCTCTTCCCGTGATATAACGTGTCCTCTGAAGTCGATTCTGATATTTTTAGCGCTCTATCTATTAGTGCTGTAGAAAAATTTAAAAAAGCTTCCAAAGTAAAATTTTGGAAATTTTTGAGTTTGGGGTGAAGGGGGATTTCAAAAACTTCTTCCCGTGATATAACGTGTCCTCTGAAGTCGATTCTGATATTTTTTGCGCTCATCTATTAGTGCTTTATAAATATTTAAAAAAGCTTCTAAAGTAAAATTTTGGAAATTTTCGAGTTTGGGGGGAAGGAGGATTTTAAAAACATCTTCCCGTTATATAACTTGTCCTCTAAAGTCGATTCTGATGTTTGTAGTGCTCTATGTCTTTGCGCTTTAGAAATAATTTAAAAAAGCTTCTAAAGTATCATCTTGGAAAATTTTTAGTTTGGGGGGAAGGGGGATTTCAAAAACATCTTTCCATAATATAATTTGTCATCTGAAGTCGTTTCTGATATTTGTAGCGCTCTATCTCTTAGCGCTTTACAATTATTTAAAAAGCTTCTAAAGTAGAATTTTGAAAAAATTGAGTTGGGGGGGAAGGGGGATTTCGAAAACATCTTCCCATAACATAATTTGTCCTCTAAAGTTGATTCTGATGTTTGTAGCGCTCTATGTTTTAACGAAATATTTAAAAAAGCTTCTAAAGTAAAATTTTGGAAATTTTGGAGTTTGGGGGGAAGGGGATTTTCAAAACCTCTTGCCGTGATATAACGTGTCCTCTGAATTCGATTCTGATGTTTTTAGCACTCTCTCTATTAGTGCTTTAGAAATATTTAAAAAGCTTCTAAAGTATAATTTTAGAAAATTTTGAGTTTGGGGGGAAGTTGGATTTCAAAAACATCTTCCCCTTACATAATTTGTCCTATGAAGTCGATTCTAATGTTTGTAGAGCTCTATCTCTTAGAGCTTTAGAAATATTTAAAAAGCTTCTGAAGTAGAATTTTGGAAAATTTGGAGTTTGGGGGGAAGGGGGATTGTAAAAACCTCTTCCCGTGATATAACTTGTCCTCTGAAGTTGATTCTGATGTTTGTAGCGTTCTATCTATTAGTGCTTTAGAAATATTTTAAAAGCTTCCAAAGTAAAAATTTGGAAAATTTTGAGTTTGGGGGGAAGGGGGATTTTAAAAACCTCTTCCCATAATATAATTTGTCCTCTGAAGTCGATTCTGATATTTGTAGCTCTCTATCTATTAGTGCTTTAGAAATATTTAAAACGCTTCTAAAGTAGAATTTTGGAAAATTTTGAGTTTGGGGGGAAGGGGAGTTTCGAAAACATCTTCCCATAACATAATTTGTCCTCTAAAGTTGATTCTGATGTTTGTAGCGCTCTATGTTTTAACGCTTTAGAAATATTTAAAAAAGCTTCTAAAGTAAAATTTTGGAGTTTGTGGGGAAGGGGATTTTTAAGACCTCTTCCCGTGATATAACGTGTCCTCTGAAGTCGATTCTGATGTTTTTAGCACTCTATCTATTAGTGATTTAGAAATATTTAAAAAGCTTCTAAAGTAGAATTTTAGAAAATTTTGAGTTTGGGGGGAAGGGGGATTTCAAAAACATCTTCCCACAACATAATTTGTCCTCTTAAGTCGATTCTGATATCTGTAGCGCTATATCTATTAGTGCTTTAGAAATATTTAATAAGCTTCTAAAGTAGAATTTTTGAAAATTTTGAGTTTGGGGGGAAGGGGATTTTAAAAACCTCTTCCCGTGATATAACGTGTCCTCTGAAGTCGATTCTGATATTTGTAGCGCTCTATTTAGTAGTGCTTTAGAAATATTTAAAAAGCTTCTAAAGTAGAATTCTAGAAAACTTTGAGTTTGGGGGGAAGGGGGATTTCAAAAACATTTTCCCATAACTTATTTTGTCCTCTGAAGTCGATTTTGATGTTTTTAGCGCTCTATCTATTAGTGCTTTAGAAATATTTAAAAAGTCTCTGAACTAGAATTTTGGAAATTTTTGAGTTAGGGGGGAAGGGGGATTTCAAAAACATCTTCCCGTAACATAATTTGTCCTCTGAAGTCAATTCTGATATTTGTCGCGCTCTATATATTAATGCCATAGAAATATTTAAAAAGCTTCTAAAGTAGAATTTTTGAAAATTTTGAGTTTGGGGTGAAGGGGGTTTTAAAAACCTCTTCCCGTGATATAACGTGTCCTCTGAAGTCGATTCTGAAACTTGTAGCGCTCTATCTATTAGTGCTTTATAAATATTTAAAAAAGCTTCTAAAGTAAAATTTTGGAAATTTTTGAGTTTGGGGTGAAGGGGGATTTTAAAAACCTCTTCCTGTGATATGACGTGTCATCTGAAGTCGATTCTGATGTTTTCAGCACTATATCTATTAGTGCTTTAGAAATATTTAAAAAGCTTCTCAAGTAGAATTTTGGAAAATTTTGAGTTTGGGGGGAAGGGGGATTTCAAAAACATCTTCCCGTAACATAATTTGTCCTCTGAAGTCGATTCTGATATTTGTATATTATAATTAAGCCCATCAACGTATCTTGAAAAGCAATGAAAGAAATATCTTGCTCTTCTTTTACATCTTACATTCTAGAGGTTGTCAGCTCATCTGTGCGACCAGGGGCATAAAACCTACCAGCCATAAAATTCAATGAATAAAAATCTACATAACAATTAAAAAGTTCCGATAAAAATATCAATTTCTTTGAAAGAAAGCTTTTATAGGATATTGTGATATGGCAATTATGAAGTTTTATAAAATTTCCATTCGATGGTAAAATTCTTCCGCAATTTTATCCCCAATAAAATAATTCAAAGACCAATAAAAATTGGCTTTGTTGTTAATAGCAAAGATTATACATATATAAAAAATGTGAAGTCAAGAATAAAACTTGTAAAAGAACATCCCTCTGAGAAAGTAGATGGAATTATTTCTATATAGACCTGAAAACAAATCCAACACTGAAGTACAGCAGTCACTCAATTGTGAATCGTCTTGTCATAGAAAGGATAAAAGTATTCATGGGGACTATTAACTCTTTTCTGCTTTGGAACTTTTCTTCTTTTTTTTAATTTTTTAACTTTTTTTGCTTTGCTGCATGTTCGTAAGGTCTCTATTACCTTTGATTAAAGGGCTGAACAGTCTTAGATTTTTCTTCAGGCATTTTTAAGAGCTTACACAAGTGAAAGATAACATGACTATTTTCAGAGAGAAAGGCAGCGATTTCTTAGCAAATATTATAAATCTATAAAATATGGAAGCTTAAAGAAGAAAACCCCTTTAGCAAAGCTACCCAAAAGCAGCAAGATCAGATGAGCTTAAACTTCTATAGAAAGTATTTCGGGAAATGCGGTATTGAAAATATTAAGTTTTACTGAGCCAAATTTTCAGTTTAAAAACCGCTAACAATGTATGTTGAACTAGAAACAATTTGTAAGCTCGAAACCTGTCGTAAAACAGCTGTGTTGAATAAAAAAAGCCGTTTTTAGCACGAAAATTCTATGACCATTCAGTCCTAAGATGAACTAGCATAACCCAATCAAAGGTATTGTTTGATCAGACCTAAAATTTAGACCTAATCAACAGGAGCGTCCCAAAGCTCATTTCATTGGGGGAGGGGGACGATCTTCGTAAATTTCACCGAATCGCTAACTGACTTATGCCGAAATTTCTGCAGAAATCAAGAATTTTGCTAAATTTTCGCCGATTTGGCGAAATTTCTGTGCCATAAACGTTTGAGGGGGCGCCCCTCCTCATCCCCCTTGGAACACTCCTACTAATCAAACCTAAAAAATTTATAGACATCGAGAATAAACCTTGCACAAAAATGTATTAAGATAGCTGATGTTTCCGCTATTATCTTTTGCCAGAGAAAATTCAGAAGTTCACCATTAAAGCACATCTCTAGGCTCGATTATGGACCATCGTATTCATGGACATGATAAAAGTATTCATGCAAACGATCAAATTGTTTTTTAGTTTTTTTTTACATCTGAGGAGAAACTTGGTTCCATTTGTATTGGATCTCTATTATCTTTTTGGTTACACTAGCGATTTATTATCAGACACTATGTAGAAAGCAAGTGAGAATAAATCACACTCTCCATTTCAAATTTTCTGAGGTGACAATGAAAGCCAAAAAACTCTTGGAGCTCAGCTGAAAATTAACGGCTCATTCGGTAAGATTTACCTACCGTCGAGATTTTAACTAACATCAGACCCTTTCATAGTAAGATTTATCTGAGTGGCTAGTTCAGGTAAGGTAAGATAGAAAAGCAATGAAACAGCTGAGAACAATCCCCATGCAATTCCACACCCTGCAGCAGCTGAAGTCGGAATCCAGGTCCCGTAATACAAAGTAGAGAGTAATCCCACTTTACCACCACAGGGTTTAAAAAAAACGCCCGATAAGGGACATGAAAAGAACATACAATATTTTGCCCCAGACTGGCTTGAACTTGAATCCTCCTTCAAAGAAGGAGAATGTCATTACCATTTTACTGTCACGACTATTTTCTTCTTCTTCTTGATTGGATTATTTTGGAAATTCTTTCAAATAATCCCGTTATTAGAATCAAATTCTAGGCCCTGCAGTGGGCTGCTCGTACTCCGTTTTCGAACTTTAGCTCCTGTATTACAAAGCAGAGACCAATCCCACTGTTTGGGTGTTTTCTTCTTCTTACTTGGATTGTTATGGAGAAACTTTCACATAATGTAATTACCGGGACCTAATCCTAGGTCCTGACGTGTGTTGCTGCAGCTGAGTTCGGACTATGGATTCTGTATTACCAAGCTGAGACCGATCCCACTACGCCACTATAGGACACACTCACTTACTTAGTACTTAGGTCCTCCTGAGCCATCTGGGGCGCATAGAGCATCGACGAAGCCTCGATAAATGTCACGTATTGGCGCTGCGGCAAGTATATCCTCCAACTGGGGTTGTAGTGATGTTTGAGCACTGCGTAGATCACGATCGTACGTGCGTCTGAGCGTGTTTCTCGGTCTTCCCCTCTTTCGACGCCCACGCAGTTGCCATTGTCGAACTTGGTTCAGAATTCTTGAGTCCTTCATCCAAAGGACATGACAAAGATAGCCCCATCTCTTTTTTTTAATCACATCAGCAATAAGTGGCTGGCCAGTTCTTCTATAGACCTCAATTTTGCTGACTCTTTGACGCCAACCGTTATTCAGCAGGCGTCTCAAGCACATATTTTCGAAAGCTGTGAGTCTTTTCTCTGTCCCAAAATCTAGTTTCCAGCACTCACTGACAAAACGTTGCTATTAATAAAAAAAAAATAATAAAAAAAAATTAAAAAAAATAAAAAAATAATAAAAAAATAATAAAAAAATAAAAAAAAAATAAAAAAAATAACACGTTGCAATAGCACGGAGAAAACGTTGCTATTAAGAAGTTGCAGCTTTAGTGCAAGCGAGTACTTCTTTGATTTCCATACTGGCTTAAGTTTGTTGAAAGCAGCGTTTGCCATGCCAATTCTTCTCTTGACCTCATTTTGCACCTCTCCTGTGTAATCGACCAAGCTTCCGAGGTACTTAAATTCATGGACTTGATCGACTCTACGATTTTTGTGCAGGAGCTCGACTGGCGAGCCTGATGTTGCCATTTATTTAGTATTGTCTATGTTGATGTTTGGGCCAACTTTCTCCGCTTTAACGCTAACTTTATTAAGGAGCTCCTGGAGTCGCTGCTTTGTCATTTCCAGAAGTGCCACATCATCCGTAAAGTCAAGGTCCGAAAGTATTTTATTTACGACTGTTATTCCGAAGCCAGCCGCTTCTCTCAAAACATAGTCCATTAAAATTGGAAATAAAAAGGGTGATTAAATGCATCCCTGTCGCACTTCTGACATAATTTTGAAGTATCTAGTTGTTCCATTCTCTGTCTTCATGCAACATTCCGTATTTTCATAAAGTCTTACTATGAATGGATCCGGAACTAGCTAAAATCTGGGCGTCAGCTGAATCTGAGCATCAGCTAAGGATCAGTGCAAGTGAAGTAAAGTTGTTATCCTTAAACTCAACGACATGTGAGTTGAATTGGAACAAACGAAATTTGTAGGAATAAACCACAAAGAAACAGAGCGTTTATTCGTTTAAAATGCTCTGACTCGAGGATTATTGTTCTTTTTATTGGCTTAAAATCTCTCACAAAAGAGCCAATACGATTTTAAAAAAGCGGAGTTATTTGTTTTTCCAGAAATCGCCTTTCCTTGTCAGTCTAAATTTGTCCCTCAACATTAATTAAACAAGTTTTAAAAAACTGTTGTTTGTTTTTTTAGAAATAAAAAATAACATGATTGATTTTGAAAAACATCACAAAAAGACGAATGGAAGTAAAGCACACTTTTAAGACGGAAGTGTTGAACAAATCCTTTTTTTTTCTTTGATGAAACTATAAATGAATTATGAAAATTTAGAGTCTGCATTTTATTAAAAAATTACAATTGGTAACTAGGAAATTTCAATAGAATAACCTGGTATTTTATACCAAAAATCTTCAAGAAAACTTTGCAGGTCAAAGCAATAGCAGAGTTTAGCCGAAAATTTTGTCGATATGCCTTGACGAGCTCGACTTGGGCAATAACCACACTCAATAAATTTTGACTTTTTGTATTAATCTAAATGTGTACATTTAATTACTTTAATTTAATTACTTCATAATATTCACAAGACTTGACAGAGAAAAAAATGAGATAAAGAACAATAATTTCTTACTAAAATCCTCTCATTACTAATAGCAGATAAGATTTTTGAGGAAAATTTTCGTGGAAAACTCACTAATAAAAAAGATCTATATAATAGCAAATTCTTAAACAACCGCAGGGCAGTTCGATTTGAAGCCGGCATGATTCACGGAAAATACTGCAAACGTTTCAAAAAAATGTAGGCACGATAATTTGACCCTGTTTTGTCCTTTTGTCTAATTTTCGGCAAAATTTTGTTTGAATGCTGAAAAATTGTATGTGAATAGAGGAAGAGTGCTGCCATGGCAAGACGTCTCCATGAAACCTAAATAGGGAAGGAAGGGGAATAGACTGTTATTGGAAAAAAAAGAATATAATTTAGTTTAACCACTTCATCCCACATTTGTTCTGCATACATCAGCTGGTGGTTAATACTTGCAGTGGCCTTTGAAGGAATTAGCGATTTTATTTATTGAACGATTTCGTTTGAAATATAGCTTATCTGTACATTCTATACCTTACAGAAAAAACCCACCGACGAACCAGGTAATCAAATTATATTTTACGTTATTGCGTTATCTATGCTCAACCCAAGGCAAATGACATCGATTTTTGCGCCATCTATTTCTTGTTAAATGATATTTTTGTAGATATCAATGTTGAAATCTATATATGTAGTTTTTTAATCTTTCGTGTTTTCGTCTAATCAACTTCGCTGTTTATAGCTGCAATGACACCTGATTACGTACCCCAAAAGATAAAAAAAATTCTATTTTTATTCAAAAAATATTTTGCAGTAATGACGTTCAAGCAGGCTTTTCAGTCTTATTTACAATTTTCACCGTTTTTACCATTTTTTTTTTTGTTATTCCAACACAATTGATTGTACTTCTGTATTATAATTACAGAGATTTTTGCAAAGTTCTCTAAAAACCGTTTGAATATAATAGTTCCAACAGTTTATTCAAATTTAGTGATGTTCAATTGGAAATGAAACTTTACTTTTTAGTCAACAATACAAAGTCAACAGCGAGGATAAAGGGGGCCGAACGCTTCCCCTAAAGTCCAAAGTGACGTATTTTTCAAGTTGAACTGACAAATTAAATAAGAAAATCACTGATAACACTGTTCAGTCTTCTATTAAAACTTTGACGAAATTGTACCAGCTTCAGCCCACCTGATGTCAACAGTGGTAATACTCGTTTTCCTTCAACCCTACACCACTTTTTTTCATGGACCCCTCCCTAAATGCAAATTATTGCAAATCTATTTTCCACAGCAATAGATTCTTTCAGACTAAATCCATCTTTGATAAGGCGTCCTTCAAAACCCCATGCCAAACAATCGATCAGCATAGGTTTGTCAATTTCGATGTCAGTTAATAAGTTACAGCATATCAAAAAAAGCTCGCACTCGAAAAACTAGTCCCTCTAAATAAAACATAGCAGCTCAATGTGGAACGACATATTCATCTATAGCTTATGGACTGCGAATTGAACATTCTTTTTATACAGTATCATTTTGAGGTTGTCAAAGTCAACATGGGGTAGAATCCACCAGCTTTGATTCAATGGGTTATTTAAACAATCTGTAGCAAACCTGTGATTCATGTTTTATAATTTTTAAGTTTTCGGGCTCCAGAAGCTTGACAATTTTTAGGGAGAGCAATAATTTTTAGTCATTATAATTATAAGAAACGAATGGTATGTTCCTGCCTGGAAGTATTCAGGATTTTTTTTTTCGGGGGCGAGAGATATTTTTATTCGGAGAGAGGGGGGTACAAAAAAATCTTCACAAAACGCACAAAAACTTGTTTATATGCATTTTTGTTAATTTTTACGAGTCAGACACAAATTTTGGAAGAGGGAGGGTCAAACCTGGTAGCCTCACTTGGATAGAGCCTTGGTTTAGGAGCTCATTAATAAGCCCAGTAACTGAGAGCTTACACCATACCTTCATAAAAGTGAAGGGGTATGAGGAATACATTTGAGATTGATGAGAAGAAACCCTATTGGAACAAAATGTAGTCTAAAAATGAAATTTCTAGTCGTTTCCAACCCCTACCCAAAGGTGTAAACCTTTATACAGCTGTAGTTGTATTATTATTAAAATCCTCTTTAACCATGCATTACCAACCACAGGGTATTATTTGTATGTGCTTTTATTGTTAGAATTTTCTTGTTATTGAGTGAGCTATATTTATCTATTGATCTGTCTACTCAGTGAAACAGCAGACTTCATTGTTGAGTTACATACTTTAGCGTAAAGGGGAGAGACCCTATGCCCTTCATTGATGGTCAAGAAAGGACTGAAAATTAGGAAAAAAGGCTAATCTGGAAAAGTGAAACGATTTCAGAAATAGTACATGTGTCTGAACCAGACTTTCTTTAAAACAGAATCCAATGACAATTTTCGTTCCGCCCTAGTTTCATTGGCGTATCTGACATTTCCAGAAGATTAAGTGAGAGTAAAATACTATCTGTGAATCTGTTTTCTTAGGAAATACAAAAAATACAGTATGTGGGTAGATAAGGTGGCTATATTTGAATGCATAGTACATAGGTATCCCTTCCCTTTAATGAAGAAAATTTGTCTCAAAATCCGGTTGAGAAATACCTGCTAAAGGGTTTGGCAAGTATCCGGAACACCCTTTGACTGTGGAAATGACGATATTCGAAAACACAAAGAAAATGGGAAAGTTTATACAAAGAGTAATGGAGAACCCTAATAAAAGAAAGAACCTTCATCTGTTGACTGGAACAACCATACACTCTAAGGAGGAAGGGCCGTTAGACGACTGGGTATTTTCCAGATGAATCGGGCTCAGGAAGTCCTTTATAGGGATCCCCTTCTCAACGCCTCGCTCTTTACGCTAAAGTTTTTTATTGTTTAAAAAAAAGCTGTGAGACAGAGTAAAACTTTAGCGTAAAGAGCGAGGCGTTGAGGAGGGGACAGCCCCTTTCATATACGGAATAATTTCTGTTCGTTATAAGTTTTAATGTGACTCGTTATTTATTGTTAAAATTTTTTTTTTTTTTAAGTTACTATCTGAGCGTTTTTTAATTAAAGCAGCTTTGATTTTGGCTTACTTTAAATGAATAATTAAAATGAAATTCACGTAATAAATTTTCCTTTTTTGGCTTTCTTGATTTCTGAAAATTTTGTTCTGACGTAATTTACCAATTAAGTTACCTAACGACTTTCTATATTTGTATGTTTTTATTACGTATATTAGGGAGTTCTCTTCCTAGTCAATACCTCGCTCTTTACGCTAAAGTTCGAATTTTGTTCGAATCACAAACCCCTTGATCACAAAGACTGTTTAATTAGAATATATCGATTTTTTTAAAGAACTAAAAAAAACTTTGGCACTACGAGCGAGACATTGACTAGGAGGTGAACCCCATCATATACGTAATAATTTCTGTTCGTCTTAAGTTTTATTATTGCTCCTTACTTTCAGTTGAAAAAAAACTTGTTTTTTTATTTAATTTCTGATCGTTTTTTAAATAATGGTAGGAAATCTGGCGCAGCCTCCATAGAAATATTCCTTCCCCCAAATAAATATCCTCCATGGAAAGAACCTTCCCCGTAACCCCTACTCTGACCCTGACCCCCCACTAGAAAAAAAATTCCTCCTGAATACACCTGTATACTTCCCAATAACCAAAACTATATTTAAACAATAGAAACAGTTGATAACTTGCAGCCCTTCCCCCGGGAACTGTGGGGAATTAGGTCATCCTCAAAGACGTATGTATTAGATTTTCGACTATGATGAACAAAATGGCTGTCTAAAAATTTTGATTGGGTGACTTCGAGAAAAAAATGAGCGTGAGAGGGGGCCAAGTTGCCCTCCAATTTTTTTGGTCACTTGAACAGGGCACCAGAACTTTTAATTTCCGTTCGAATGAACCCTCTCCCGATATTCCAGGGACCGATACGATCACCCCTGGGAAAAAAAATAATAAATAAACACGCACCCGTAATCTTTCTTCTGACAAAAAATACAAAACTCCACATTTTTGCAGATAGGAGCTTGAAACCTCTACAGTAGGGTTCTCTGATAAGCTGAATCTTATGGTGTGATTCTCATTAAGTTTCTCTGATTTTTAGGGGTTGTTTCCCCCTTTATTTGAAAATAAGGTATTTTTTTTCAGGCACGTTAGTTTATATTGACAAGATAAAGCTTGACGGCACTTATTAGTTTGGAGTTAATGCTCGGATCCACTACTTCTTATGTACCTATTGTCATCAAAAATCTATGTTTTAGAGTCCTGGTTACTGTTATAATGAGTTACTCTTTATTTACAGTTCGCTAATACAGGCTTTTTGATGGAGGGGGAGCCTTCAGTTCAATTTTTCAAAAGTATGGGGCTACATAAGGACAGCTATATATTATGAAAGTACTAAAGTATAACATAGGAGAAGAGCCATATAACGCTCAAATTTATTCCAAAACGATCTCAAAGAATTCAAAAGTATAATTAACTGGAAATTGATTGACTTTATAACCCTTTTAAACGATTCAACTAAGATACTCGAGAAACATACCCAAGTCATGAATATACCAGTTGACTAGACAAGAAAAACACGATATTTGCAATAAAAAAAAACCGTTTTGTGCTTAGGGCAGACCGGTCCCTGCAAGTCAAACACGCCTTAAAATGTCTAGTAAACTATATAATTTGCAACACCCAGTTGTCGCAAAATTGTAAATTTTCCGTATTGACCTCTGACAGTAGCAGTATTTACTGTGTAGAGTCAAGTTCTTAACAAATATTACATTAAAGAAAAAAGACCGGAAATGAGCTTTCTTGCTTCACGAACTAATGAGACTAAACGGACTTGCTTACTAGACTTCATGTTACTAAACTCCAGATGTGGATAAAATTACATATATACCGTGGAACAACCGGCTGAAAAAAAGGACCAAGGATACTTAAGGGGATTTCAGCACCACAGTAATGGCAAAAAAAATTGGAGGAGAATATAAAAAGGAGACTCATCACAGCTCCCCATACGAACAAGTGATTTTCCTTGTTGCTGAAGATTGGGAACTGTAATACCCCGGGTTTTCGGCTATAGAGATTTCAATGGTGCAGTTTTATTTTGATTTGACCCCATTTTAGTGGGGTATCAGACATTTTTCGAAATTTCCATAATTTTTTTCATAATCAAATTTTACCATTAAGAAAATTTTACCTTTTACCATAAATCAGTGGCGGATCCAGGAGGAGGGGGCGCGCGCCCCCCTAACGTAGTCTAAAGCAGTGTAATTTACTTAATTAACACAAGTTTGCGTTAATTAAACTTGCTTCTAACGCAAGTTTTGTGGATAAACCTATTTTGCAACCCCCCCCCCCCCCACAAAAAAAATCCTGGATCCGCCCTTGATCAAAATAATGGTTACTTTATAAGATCATTCATGAATCAGCTTCAAATGGAAGTTCTTCCTCACTTTTTTTGTTGTTTTTTTAAGCGCTTTTTAGGCTCTTACCGACGTCACTATGGGTTAGATTGCGCTCTTTACTAGGTTGGAGCGATTGCCACAATCATGAACAGAGCCGCGTATGTATTTTGTGGTACTTGTTAAGAATCCAGAAACACGCGAGAAAGATTGTATCGAGAAAGACCGAGATGTTACATTAAAAACAGGTTTTTAAGGTGTTGCTCACTCCGTAGCAAAGATTTAAACTTCATTTTTTTTTTTGGGTTGAAGGGGTAAAAAAAGGTACCTAGGTTGGGTTAGGTTAGGTTACGTATTTAATATATGCTATGCTTTACGAACACCCCCCGCCCCTAATGTGCAAATACGAGTCCGTTGATTTTGAATTGAAGTTATCAAGTATTTTACAATAGGTTGTATAGGTTACATCAAGACTGGGCTGGGTAACTGTAGGACAGAGAAAAGTCAAGACAGATAGACCAAAGTAATTGAGAGGCAAATGTTTAAATGGCTGGGGCACGGGTAAATGGCAGGAGTATGCATGACTCTTATTGGACACATACTTGTCAGGTTAGTCTTTGGAAAGGCATGCCTGCCGAGAGTCTTAGGCATGCTGATCAAGAATTCAAAAAGAGTCAAACAAGGCACATCCGCCTATGGTCTTATATAGTATATATAGTCTTATATAGTATCCGCCTATCGTATATAGCCAAAATTTGTTTCTAAAGTATTATATTTTCATCCTACTTTGTTTTTTTCATTAGCATTAACGAAACTTCACTTCTCGCGTGGTTCTGGATTTTTGACAAGTACCATTTTGTGTCTGATTCTTTGTGTCTTGATAAGTCTCACCTTACATGCTCAGGTTAGTGAATTTTGTCGTAATTCACTATCCCTCTTTCTTATAATATATACCTCTAAACAGTTCTCTCCGTCCATAAAGAAAAGACACATGGGGCTCATTGAAATAATGATGTTTAGTGTCTGTAGTTTTTTGGCAAGTCAAAAGCTAAATCCAAAGCTTCAAGTACAAATTGAGACTAATACTTCGCATTGGTCATGAAAGGGACACAGAATCGCCATCTTTGCGATGGGGCACGGGAGGTGATTAATAGAAAGGAAATTTACGGATATGAAGATTAAAACAGTTAAGAGCTTGTGATCAAATAATAAAGATATTATGAAACACGATAGGATATAAATATTATTTTTCCATATTTCGCCAGGAAAATTGTACATTGATAATATAATTATTGATATTTATCCCATAATACTCTTATTTTTAGTTTTCATGCTTCAACAAAATTGTCAAAAATATGTGTTGTCCCCAGCGTTTACACAAAAATCTGCAGGTTTAAAGAAAACACATACGAGTTAGATAAGGAAGTCCAAGAACTTTTGTGCCAAAAACTATTCTTTCCAAGAACATTCTTAGAGATATAGGAAAATTGCCAAAAAATAAGATATGCCTTGACAAGGTCACCATCTCTTCACTTCCTTTTAAATGACGAGGATTGTGTGGTGAAACGGTGTTGGCATAATGATCCTACAAAAGACGAAAAACAATGATTAGATCACCCCTGAATCTTAAAAAAAAATGCAACTTTGAAGAAAAAATAAAATTTTAAGATTAACAGCTAGATATCACACTCAATGCAAAAGCGGTGACTTGGAAAAGGGCGGCGTCTCTCCAATATATTTTTGGTACTCCTGTGTTATTCAGAACACTCTCGAGATGTGAAGTTAGGTTAGTCCTAATGAAATATACCAAAATATGATACAAATATAATACTTTAGCTTATATATTAATATAATCTGGGCTATATATTTGCATATTAGAAGGGTGTGGGGGTAAAGTAACCTTACCCTCCCTCTCCCTACTGAACACACACAAACTCTACTGAACACACACAAATTTCTCTTAGAAATAATATTTTTCATAAGTGATAACACTTTTTCGGTTCGAACTAGCAAGTTTTCTACCAAAGATACCAAATTTTTTCTTAGAAGTAAAAACTTTTTGATTGTGATAACAACTTTTCTGTCAGAAGTAACAAGTTCTGCTTAACACTAAAAAATTTTCTCATCAAAGTAACAACATTTCACCTTAAAACTAACTTACTTTTACTGAACACACACAAATTTTTCTTAGAAATAATATTGTTCATCAGTGATAACACTTTTTCTGTTCGAACTAGCAAGTTTTCTACCAAAGATTTCAAATTTTTTCTTGGAAGTAACAATTTTTTGATTGTGATAACAACTTTTCTGTCAGAAGTAGCAAGTTCTGCTTAACGCAAACAAATTTTCTCATCAAAGTAACAACATTTTACCTTAAAACTAACATACTTTTACTGAACACACACAATTTTTTCTTAGAAATAATATTTTTCATCAGTGATAACACCTTTTCTGTTCGAACTAGCAAGTTTTCTACCAAAGATTTCAAATTTTTTCTTCGAAGTAACAATTTTTTGATTGTAATAACAACTTTTCTGTCAGAAGTAGCAAGTTCTGCTTAACACTAACAAACCTTCTCATCAAAGTAACAGCATTTTACCTTAAAACTAACATACTTGTACTGAACACACACAAATTTCTCTTAGAAATAATATTTTTCATCAGTGATAACACTGTTTCTGTTCGAACTAGTAAGTTTTCTACCAAAGATACCAAACTTTTTCATAGAAGTAACTATTTTTTGATTGTGATAACAAGTTTTCTGTCAGAAGTAGCAAGTTTTGCTTAACACTAACAGACCCTCTCATCAAAGTAAGAACATTCTTCCTTAACACTACCCAACTTTTACTTAATACACCCAAATTTCTCTTAGAAATAATATTTTTCGTCAGTGATAACACGCTTTCTGTTCGAACTAGCGAGTTTTCTACCAAAGATACCAAATTTTTCTTAGAAGTGACAATTTTTTGATTGTGACAACAACTTTTCTGTCAGAAGTAGCAAGTTTTGCTTAACACTAACAAATCTTCTCTTCAAAGTAACAGCATTCTTCTTTAATACTACCAAACGTTTACTTAACACTAACAGATTTTCACTTCGAATCATCAACTTTTCCTTAATACTAACTTACTTTTACTGAACACACTCAAATTTCTCTTAGAAATAATATTTTTCATCAGTGATAACACTTTTTCTGTTCGAACTAGTTTCTGTCAGAAGTAGCAATTTTTCTGTCAAAGATACCAATTCTTTCTTAAAAGTAACAATTTTTCGTCACTGATAACACAATTTCTGCTAGAACTAACAAGTTGTCCAGCAAATATAACAAATTTTTTTTAGAAGTAACGAATTTCTTTTAACAACACCAAGTTTTCCGTCAAAGATAACACATCTTCTATTCAAAGTAACAACTTTTTCCTTAATACTAACATACCTCTACTGAACACACCCCAATTTCTCTTGGAAGTCACAATTTTTCATCAGTGATAACACGTTTTCTGCTTGAGCTTGCAAGTTTTCTCTCGAAGATACCAATTTTTTTCTTAGAAGTAGCAATTTTCATTATGATGACAAGTTATCTTTTAGAAATAACAAGTTTCAAGTCAAACATACCAAATTTTTCTTGGAATTAACAATTTTTTCGTTGATGATAACAATTGTTTATGTCAGAAGTAGCAAATTTTGCTTAACACTAACAAATCTTGACATCGAAGTAACAACTTTTTCTTTTACTTAGCACTATCAAATTTCTCTTAGAAGTAACAGGTTTTTAACAAGTATTTTTTCAATGTTAGCTTTCACTCGTTTAAGTTGGGTTCATCTAACCTCCAAAACCATAGGCTAGGTTAGGTTTAGTATAAATAAATATTAATAAATAAATAGAAACATTTCTCCATGTTTAAGTGGTTTCTCTACATTTAAGTTAGGTTCATCTAACCTCCAAAACCATAGGTTAGGTTAGGTATAAATAAATATAAATAAATAAATAGAAACCTTTCTCCATGTTTAAGTTAGGTCAGGTTAGCTTATCATGAGCGCTCATGATAAGCTAGCCTAACCTAACTTAAACATGGAGAAATGTTTCTATTTATTTATTAATATTTATTTATACCTAACGTAACCTATGGCTTTGGAGGTTAGATGAACCTAACTTAAATGTAGAGAAACCACTTAAACATGGAGAAATGTTTCTATTTATTTTTAATATTTATTTATACTTAACCTAACCTATGGTTTTGGAGGTTAGATGAAACTAACTTAAACGTAGTGAAAGCTAACTTTGAAAGAAAACTTGTTAAAAACCTGTTACTTCTAAGAGAAATTTGATAGTGTCAAGTAAAAGTTTATTAGTATTAAGAAAAAGCTGTTACTTCGATGCGAAGATTTGTTAGTGTTAAGCAAAACTTGCTATTTCTGACAGAAAAAATTGTTATCATCAACGAAAAAATTGTAAATTCCAGGAAAAATTTGGTATGTTTGACTTAAAACTTGTTATTTCTAACAGATAATTTGTCATCATAATGAAAATTGCTACTTCTAAGAAAAAAATTGGTATCTTTGAGAGAAAACTTGTAAGCTCAAGCAGAAAACATGTTATCACTGATGAAAAAATGTGACTTCCAAGAGAAATTGGGGTGTGTTAAGTAAAGGTTTGTTAGTATTAAGGAAAAAGTTGTTACTTCTAAGAGAAGATTTGTTATCTTTGACGGAAAACTTGGTGCTGTTAGAAGAAATTTGTTACTTCTAAGAAAAATTTGTTATCTTTGCTGGACAACTTGCCAGTTCTAGCAGAAATTGTGTTATCAGTGACGAAAAATTGTTACTTTTAAGAAAGAATTGATATCTTTGACAGAAAACTTGCTTCTTCTGACATAAAACTTGTTATCACAATCAACAAATTATTACTTCTAAGAAAAAAAAGTATCTTTGACAGAAAACTTGCTAGTTAGAACAAAAAAGTGTTAGCACTGATAAAAAATATTATTTCTAAGAGAAATTTGTGTGTCTTCAGTAAAAGTATGTTAGCTCTTTGGGATGGGGGCGGCGTACTTGGCATAAAGAAGAAAACTTTAGCGTAGACAGAAGGAGAGGGGGAGGGTGAGGTTGGGTCATCCAATACGAGGCGGAACTTCACTTATCTCCTCTGTTCCCGATTTAGGACATTATACAGACTTGTTGGGCTATAGAATGTTGGACCGTTTGAGTTGTGGAAGACATTAAAATACTCAAAAATACTTTATATTTTCAGTTATTGCAGGATTGATATAATAGATTGTGGATTGGTAAGCCCCCTGGGCCATCATTTGGGTGAGCCTCAACTCATAATATGCAATTTTGATTAATTTTTCTGTGTTATTTACATATATTATTCTATACATGTTATTTTGAGTTATACTTTTATTGCATTGTGTTCATTTTCAAGCCTTGAGATAAAAACTGAAACCTTAGCGTAGACAGAGGTGGGGGGAAGTATTCCCCCTCACATGCATAATTGAGCAGGCTCAGAGAATGTAATACAAACAAAAATAATCTGTCTTTTGAAAATGTCTTTTTTCAAAAGACAGGAACAAAATCGTCTAAAGGAACCTGAAGTGCTATCTCTGACATTTCCATTGATTCTTTATTCCCGTTACTTTCAGATGTAAAATTTAGAATATTATCAAATGGGTTTAGTCATCCCCCCCTGAATAATTCACATTTGGAAAACCCACCCCCTGGGAAATTCCTCCCCCCCCCCCTCAAAGAACATTTTCTTTTCCGCATTAAATTCCACCCAGCAGAAATTTATTTATTAATTTACATTAATATCAGCACTAAATTTATTTATTAATTTACTTTAATATCTATTGTAGGTTTGTTTGCATTGATTGTTTATTTAATGATTGTTTGATTGTTTATATGCCCCCAGGGCATAACTTACAACGCCTACCCCCGGGCCCTGGTGGGCTGTGTCGACACCGGAGTTATTTGTTCTCAGAACTTTGAACTATTTTAACAAAATGTCTAGCTCAAAATTTTATCTGATGCATTTAGGGCGTGGAGGAGGGGGGAGGGGGCTAGTTGCCTTCCAACCTCTTTTGACTCTTAAAAGTGAACAAGAACTTTCAATTTCCAATCAAATGAGCCCTCTCTAAAGTTTATACAAGTATCCCTTCCATAAAAAATAATATGAAGGATTTGGAGAATCCTTAAATTACAAATCTTGCCCTGAGGGCTGTGGGAGAGTTGTCATCCTCAAAGACCTAATTTCCAGACCTTAAAACTACATTTAATGAAATGACTGTCTCAAAATTTTTGATTGGATGTGTTGGGGGAAAAGGTGGGCATGAGAGGGGAGTTAATTGCCTTCAAATCCTTTTCAACTATTAAAAAGGGCACTAGCCCTTTGAATTTCCAATCAACTGAGCCTTTTTTGAAATTTCTACAACATCGCCTTCTATAAAAACCTTATATGCCCCCAGGGTATAATTTAAAACCCTTGCCTTGAGGGTTGTGGGGGAGTGTCCTCCTCAAAAATCATATTTTCTATCTGAAAATCAACTAAGCTGAACAAAATGGGGGGGGGGGGGGTTAGTTGCCCTCCAATCACTTTCGACTATTAAAAAAGGCACTAGCCCTTTAATTTCCAATCGAATGAGCCTGTTTTGAAGTTTCTACGACAACACCTTCTGTAAAAACCTTATATGTCCCCAGGGCATAACTTAAAACCCTTGCCCTGAGAGTTGTGGGGGAGTGTCCTCCTCAAAAATATGTTTTCTATCTGGAAATCAACTACGCTGAACAAGATAGGAGGGGGGCTAGTTGCCCTCCAATCACTGCCGACTATTAAAAAGCGCACTAGTCCTTTGAATTTCCAGTCGAATGAGCCTTTTTTGAAGTTTTTATGACAATGCCTTCTACAAAAACATTATATGCCCCCAGGGCATAAATTAAAACCCTAAAACCCTTGCCCTGAGGGTTGTGGGGAAGTGTCCTCCTCAAAAATAGGTTTTCTATCTGGAAATCAACTACGCTGAACAAAATGGATATCTCAAAATTTTCATTGGATGTGTTTGGGGGAATGATGGGTGGGGAGGGGGGGGGGGGCTAGTTGCCCTCCAATCATTTTCGACTATGAAGTAGGGCACTAAAACTCTCGATTTCCAATCGAATGAGCCCCCTTTGAAGTTTCTACGACGACCCCTTCCATATGAAATGCCCCTGGGAAAAAAAAATATAATAATAATAAAACTTTGGAGCCATATGGCCTTTAGTATAGGCAACGCTACAGCGCTGCCTCTGATAGCCAAAAGTTGCTAAGTAGAATTTTACCATTTTTTTCTAAATTTGTGAGATGTATTTACAGATCTTTGAAACCTCATAAATTGGGCTTGAGCAAAGGTGTAAAACTGAAAAGAGTTCTTGTACATAATTTAAGCAGAAGATATATTTGCAAGGTTTAAATTTTATAACACAAAACTTTTAAAGGTCAGGGCCCTCTAGAGAGAGAAAGAGGAGAGATATATTTTTCAAGATACCTTCTCAGAACATACTTTAGTCTGTAGAAATTTAAATAAACTTTTTAATTTTAACTAAAATTTTTCTGCATATTATGAAGTATGCATTGTTTTCTTATAATGTTTTCTTCTTAATAGCCCCAAATTCTTTGATTTTACCCTTATAACACAAGATTGATACAGCAAAATGCATAGGAAATAAGTGATTTTGACTATAGCCTATATATACACATTGGGGGTAGGGGTAAACTATAGTAGAGTTGCTTTCAAAATTTAGACACTATTTTTCTGCATGTCAAAGTAGGCTATGAATTGTTTTCTTAATATATTTCCTTCTCAACAGCCCCTTAATTCTAGGTTTATAACCTTGTGAATTATGATTGAGTAAAGATAAAAGGATGTCAGGACTCTTTTCAAGCATATTTGAATATGTCATGTAATTTTTCAAGGTTGTACTTCTAGGATAAGATACCCTGTAGTCAGCCAATTAACCCATTCTTTAACAACTAAATCATTGTAAAATCTCTGTTGTACCACATAGAAAGTAGAGTGTTTCACCATTAGATGTGTCATAATCTTCTTACAAGTATATGATTTGCTTGCATAATTTAACCATATATAACACTTACAATTCAAATGCACTGAATGACAACAGTGGAGCCTAATCTTGGTCACACATTTAAAGCTTAAGCCTAATCTTAAAAAATACAATCTAATCTTTGACACAGGATCTTAAAAGTTAGAACAACATATCCCAATCATGAACATAGACAGCCTTGGATAGATTTAATCTAAGACAAGTGAATTTTCTCTATTTATCCAAAGTTAAGGCAAAAAGATTATTTTTAAGAATGACAAACATGTTATCAAAAACAAATCTACAAAGAATTTAAAAACTAGCCTCTGGAATGAATAATTTTGAAATCAAGTAAGCTCGAATTTTGACTTCATAATTTTTCTACTCTGTATAATGTTTTGCAATACTATAAGCATATAAAACAGAAAATAATCATAAAAGCTATCGGTGAGCTAAGTAGATGAGCGAAATCGTCGGAAATTTCAATATCAATCTCACTCAGAGATCTCTCTAATCACAGGCAGTGCAATAGCGCTGCCCAAGTGAAGAGTCGCTTTAAGAGATCTCAACTCTTCTTTGAGCGCAGCATATCTATTTTTTAATAGTTTTAACTCTTCTATAACTTCTGGACTCTGGATTCTTTTTCTTAGCCTGTACCATTGTGTGGCTTCCTTATTTCTTTATTTTACACTTTTCTTACGTTCTTGGTGAATGTTTGAAGGTTTCTTTTCGCCATTTCTTTTTTTTTGGAGAGGTGCTTTTTCTTTCTTTGGGTCTTTTTACAGCGGCTTGGAGGCAATTTGCAGATCTCTTGACAGCGATTTCTTTGCCTTCGCATACATTGTCCTTTGCTCTATGTTGAGATTGACTGAATTCCTTATCCAATTCTAAATTATCACATAATCTGTCCAGTACGTTTTCTTTGCTTGTTGCTGCTCACTAGCTGCCAATCTGTGTTAAAGTAAAAGCTTTCATAATCTCCATCTACAGCACTGAATATTTAATCCACGCTACTTATACTCATATATGTCTTATCACTCTTGTTGCTTTATCAAACGCTGAAAATCAACTAATCAATCCGCTAGCCTGTTTTCTGCTTTTTGTTAGGCAGACTCCGGCAATTTATGAATTTCTCTGGAATTTGATGAGTCATTTTGTGTTGGCTTTTATCCAAAATGACAGATAAAAGTCGTCCTGCTATTTAGCTCTAGATATTTAATTACGTCATCTTGGTCTGTTTTCTGTTTTACTGGGAATATTTTTTTATTTACAATAAATAAGATAAATTAGATTAAGTGGTCTTTTGCTTACCAGAGGTCGTGTTACCAAATACAAGTTCTTATTTTGGTTTAACTCATCTTTTGAGAAATTATGTGCTTTATTGTGAAGTTAGATGGCTATAAAAAAAAAATATTTTTTTTAGTTCCTTATTATTATTATTATTCATTTATTGCCCGTCAAAAAAAAGATACAAAAGGTACAGTAGACGGAGTAATCAGTAAAGAAAACAAAAAAGAAAAAAAAAGAAGAAAAAGAAGGACACAAACACACATTGAAAATTCAAATACATGATAAAAGAAAACTCTTCATTACATTAATACGAACAGTGACTATATGCATTACATTAATAAATAAAAAAAAACAATTGTGAACAAATTGTTGACCATGGATGATTAAACTTACTTTGAAAACGGGATAGAGATTTATTAATGCTAATATTAGGGTCAGATAGCTTATACAAATGAATAATTTTACGGTTTCTTGTCCAAGGGGACAAATGTAGAAGATATTTAGCAAATCTGAAGAAGATTGATTGTAGGTGCTTTTTATCTGTAACTGTAAAGAATCTCCAGAAAGGAGCAATGTAAAGCAGATGAGGAAGGGCTGTGGCGTTGTAAATGGAAGCTAGAATATAATGGTTGAAACGTAGTTTGCTTTTTACGATTACAGCGTAAGAAATGCTAATTTTACGCTCAACGTGAGAAATCAGCAAACGACGGGTGTGGCCTATAGATGTGCCAATTGGGAGGCCCAGAAATGTAATATGGTCTGAGGGTTTAACAAGAGAACCGTCCATATTTATAAGAGAAGTAGAGGAATTTCGCCAATTGAAAAGGATTACTTCGGATTTCTCAGGATTAAAAGACAGACCGATTTTTGAATATTCATCTTCGAGGATTTTGAAATTCTGCTCAATGCGCTGGATCGTACGGCTGAGATTCAGGATGTCATCAGCATAACAAATAAGAGACATATCGATTCTCCCAAGAATGCATGAAGAAAGAGACACTTTGCCTGCGCTTCCAGGACACTATTATTGAACAGGGTTGGGGAAGTGATAGCTCCCTGTCTTGTCCCTTTCTTAACGAGGATGGGGTACTGAGGATTCACAAGCATATTCGAGGGAATCGAAGAGTTTGGCCTCACACGAGAATTAACGCAATTATATAGCGAAGGATGAAGAGCCAACTGCTCGGAAAAACAGGATGGAAGTTTTAAACGCACTTTTAGATTCCTATATAAATCCCTGAGAACACGGACAACTGATGGGTTTACGCCTCGCCTTATGAAGAAGCATGGACAAATGAATTAAGGAATTGAATGCACGTCTAATGTCATGTCCGGCGAGGATCATACTTTCTCCCGAAGATTCAGCGTCGGCGAGGGCAGTAAAAACTCCTGTAAGAGCATGAGAACAGCCAAGATTAGCCTGAAAACCGAACTGATATGGGGGAACGTAACATTCCTGTCTTAACTCATCAAGAAAAAGAAGCTCGAAAAGTTTGCATGTCGTAGTAGATACGGTGATGGGACGGAAAGAGGAACGTTGCAGCTCAGATTTCCGTTTTTTGGGAATCGGAGTCAGATCCCCAATGCAGAACGAGGATGGAACAATATATGTAACAAATATCATTTGCATGACAAGGCTGAGGTGACGCACCAAAAGATAACTTCCATTAATGATGTGTAGAGTGCTCACCTCATCTATCCCACAAGACACTTTCTTTTTAAGTTGGGAAATGGCTTTTATAACAGTGTCACAAGTAACAACAAAATCAAGGTCAGGAGATTCATCAATGAATTTGCAGAGCTCTTCACAAAATTGTGACTCTAAAACAGGATCAGGCTCAGAAAATTCATTTGAAAAATGGGATATCCACTCGGACAAAGGAATGTCATTCGGGTCTGTCGAATTGGAGGAGCTGGTATGAGGTAATAGCTTCCACAGTAGATCAGGTGAATTCTTGATCTTCTCGTAGTAAAGGATCTGCATTTTAGATGAATGAAGGGCAGGATCCTTAGCAAAACATTTTTTTGACACATTTCTCAGTTCATTGACTATTCCTTGACGGGGACATAGGCAATCTCTCCATGATTTATGCCATAATTTAGCACGGTCACAAGCTTCAGACATCGCAAGATTTCCTAACCACCCGGCAACTTGGGTACCAACACGTATTTTTTTAAGAGGAACTGCCCTTTTTTCAGCACACAAAAGTACATGGCAGATTTCTGCGGAGTATATATCAAAAGTTAATCTAACCTCATTAATGTCTATTAGAGGACTTTTGCAGAAGATGAAATGGAACCCGGATCTTGTTTAGGATACTATCTGAAATTTCAATGTACTGAGATGTGTCAATTTTATTCCAATCGCAAGAAGTATACCACTTGTGCTGGTGAGCTGTATAAGCCTGTAACACTGGAATCTGAGAAGCTTCTCGTTTGAAACTAGAAGCAATAGGAAGATGGTCTGAAACTTGAAATTTGGAAACTACCTCAACACAAGGTATATCAGGTTATATGACACAACATGGTCGAGATTAGATGTGCAAGAGGAAGAATGAATGTAAGTAAACTGAGCAGATTTCTGTTGAACTTTAAAATCATCACCAAATATTCCTAATAGTAAAGAAGCACGGATAGAAGCTGAAGACAACCCGCAATTTAAATCACAATTAAAATCACTTATGATCAAACACTGGATTTTCAGTTTAAGGACAACATAAAGACAAGAGCTAAGTTTACTAGCTGCTAATGTGAAATATCTCTCCGAATCCTCATCTTTGTAATCTGTGGGTAAATACAGATTTATTATTGCGCAATCACCTAGTCTAACAGCTAAAAAACTCTCACAAGAAAAGAAAACACTAGAATTAAGATTCGATGCTACATAAGTAGCAATACCACCAGAAGCTCTGCCTTTAGAAGCACTACGTTTAGCTGGAACCGAGAAAGTTTTGAAAGTGGCACTAATGTCAAGTAAACTAAGGCTGTGGTTGGTCAGGAAATGTTCCTGCAAACAAAGAATATCATGATTATGAAGTATATTTTCAAGAATAGGTCTTTTTTTTATAAGACCACCATTAATGTTCCAAGAGAGAAAACGAATATCCATTTATCTACTTAGCTGCCCGTTTATCGGTTTGAGCGTTGCCAGGGCATTTGATACGGTAACAGGTGTGATTAAACTCTTTACATGTAATGCAAAACACGTTCCGAACACATGGATTATCCCTGGCGGAAGAGTGCTCTGTGGAGCCACAGCAAGAGCACAGTTCTGCATTCTTACAATCAGCAGCAAAATGTCCTTGTTGATGGCATCTGAAACACTATCTAGGTATGAATATGAAATTCTGGACAGTTAACTTTTCATAACCCACCTTCACAGAATTTTTCAGAAAAGAATCGAGATCACTCCTTTGTTCAAAATAAATCTTGTAGACGCGTGACTTGCCACACTGCAAAGCTTTGACACACTTTGGAATAATTTTCTCTAGATCTTTTTCATTCATTTCTGTCGGAACGCCTTTTATTACACCGATGAAGGCGGGAGATTTAACAGAGGCTAAAAGGCCAGGTTGGAACTTTTTCATCTGGTCAGCAATTGAGGAGGCAGCGGGTTTACTTTTTACGAAAATTTTCCATTCTGATGAAGAACGTTTCACCTCTGAAATATCATTTGCAGCTTCAGGACATATTTTATCAATAAAATCTTTCCTTAATAGTGGAGATGAAAGATTGGACGGGCAATTTCTTAGCACAACAGCATAGGTAGGAGGCTTGGATTGGTCCTTGGTGCAAGACGACTGAGCGGAAGAGGGCCAGGCAGAACTTGCCTCTACTGCTAGATGTTGCTTATTTCGCTCAGAAAAACTCTTAATTTTACAGAGAAGTTCATTCATGTGTCAGATTAATGTTGCAGCAATCGTATCACTAATTGTTGGGATTTCACATGGTGAATAAATTACAAATTTTGGGATCTTCCGTTTTTTATTCGATGCCGTAGATAACCACTTACAAATGTCAAGGACATTTTCGTCGTCTTTTTGGTATTTAATTAAACGTGTTCCAATTTCTAGCACCTGATGTAAGACCTCCTTTGCCTTTAGAATGGTTTCATGACTGAAAAAGCTTGTCGACTTCAATTATTGTTTCTACTTTGATACCATCGATCATCGATCGAGAAATAAAATTCAATATTGGACTTACGGTAATAATATTCAATAGATAAAAATCCACTCCAAATCAATGCCAAAAACCGTTGCCAATATAAACTCAATCCAATCAAGCAGCTCGAGACGTCAAAGTGGAGTTATAGCGTTGTAATCCGAGGAATTTCTTTGAAGGTCACTGAGTTAATGAAATTCCAAAATCTTAAAAAAAATAATCTCATACTGAATCTAGGTCAGGGATTGGAATCACTTACATTCCTTATGAAATATACTTGGGTTCGCAATAAATAATCCTTTTTGTCACTTACAAATGCTATTTATTTGGATAGATGTTCACAGCACGGGAGCTGAACTTATTGTTATCCATGACCTTAAATGAATGGCTAAACACCACATTCGCAATGTAGTTTGTGAAACCAGTTTTCGTGCATATGTGAAACCACATTTTGTGCATAATACAGTTTGGGATTTCACGACACCATTTTCAACAAAAATAGTGGCTTCAACTAAGTCTTCAAGAAACGTCATGGTTGTATTTTCAACTGTCCTTTCTGTTGTAATCCAAGAAGGGAAAAATGCTACTAATTTCTGTTTGATAACTGTTTCGTTCCTAACTATCCGAAGTACGGGATACCAGTAAAAGACTCCAAAGGATGGATGTAGAAACGGAAGTACATCCAAAGTTTTTGGATTCACGTTTAAGAAGGACTGGGGTTCACTCCTTACAAGGTTGGAGATATACCTACAAGCACATTGTTCTTTTCTGGGTATGAACGTTTTCTGTATGTGTTCCTTTTCTGTTTGTGTTCCTTTTTCTAAGAGAGGTTTCTTTTCATATGTCTTATTCTCGTAATCTAAAGCATCTATATTTGCACCATTTGAAACCAGTGGCTGACAAGTATACAGTCTACCGTCGTCAGGAGCAATATTTGAACCTTTTCTCCACATCTCATCCTTCAAATTAGGGTCTACTCTCTCTGGTAGATATTCAGTTTTTCTCCCGAACTTTCTCACAAACTCACAAGTTCTTCTCAAAACTTTTCTCCCAAATGCGCGTACCTTATTCATTTTATCTTCATTGGTCATTTTTATACTATCAGTAATAGGTCGGTAACTCGTCTTATGTGTCTAAAATGACGTCGTCACGTCATCGCTGTTGCGGTGTTTGTACGAAGTGACGTCATACAACTTGAACTTTATGTATTTAGCTAGAATCTAAAATGGCACAATATTTGAGATGATGTCATAATAACTGCAAGACTGATGCGTCAGAATAAATAAATAACAACTTCTGATGATTTTTTCTTGAAATCGTAAGCATGAAAACTGAATACTCAGCCATAGTTTCCAAAACGGATCCATACCCTTGGGGGAAAAGATTATTTTGCTTTCTTAAACATCTTGCAGGCCTAGGCTGTATCAAATCTCTTTATACTAATTGATCTTAGGAATAGTTTCTTGTCTTCAAGGACGTTACCAGCTAGAATGTTTTGGTGGACAAGGGCACTGTCTGACAATTTTTCAGGGGGGAGGGGGGCAGACACCAAAATAGCAATGTTGGTTGGGTGACGGAATATATTTCAGGATATGTTTTCGAAGAAATAAGTTTATTATAAAAAATTTTAGGAAAAAACTCAAATAAAAAGAGCAATTAAATTGCATACAAAATGAAACAAAATATAAATTTTAAAGGACAAGGATTCCTGGCAAAAGGGGTCAATTTATTAAAATCAATAATATACTTAATTATTATTCAGTTAATCTTAACAGAAAATCAAACTCAGACCAAAATTACAAAAAGATGTATTGCTTTGGTAGATTATAACAGATGTAGACTTGTCTTTATGCTATTTCCTACGCATTAGGATAGTTTACCAAACGAGTAGAGATACTCAAAAATCTTCCTGTCTGGATAAATATCACGTTTTGATCTTAAAACGGCCATGTAAATATACCTCTTTCATAACAGGACAATTCTCCCCCTTGAAATTAAATCCCTTATGTATTCAGACATAAAAAATAGAATTGCGGAAGAAAAACGAAATTTAAACTTAACAATCCAGCTGTCAAATTGGTCATTGATGCCTCCTGGTCATTAGGCGGATAGCTGGAAGTTTCAAATTGATCGGATAAAAATAAACTTTACTGGCGTTTTCCTAGGCTTAAATTGAGTTACAAATTTCCCGCATGATCTATTGATCTTGTTGATCATGATCTTTTCTATTTGATAACATAAGAGAATCTTATCAAATAGTCTGTGATAAAAAACTGAAAGTAAAAAGTGACTAAGGGCAAATATTCACCAAAACTGGAAATGGAATTCTCTTGACAATTGCTATACAGGCAGTATTGGCTTTTTATGCTGATTCTATATATACAAAATTCTTTCAGTTTATTGTTACCCACCCAAAAGAAAAAATCTGAGAACATTTGCCTGATTTTTGAAAAAATGGGAAACACCCCAAAAAAGGAGTTGATCTTATTGAAAATCTTTTTATAAGAAACATCATATCAGACACCCTACCGTAGAGACTTCAAAATAGATTTTTTTTTTTTTTTTTTTTTTTTTTAATTCTGTTTTTGTTCATATTGGTTTAATGGAGTTCATTACCTTCTTAGTAAACTATTTTGTGGAAAGTTTTTTTTTGACTGAGTCAAAAATTAGTAACCCCCCCCCCCGAAAAAGTAAAAAATTAGTACGCATTAGTACGCATGGTATTTGATAGACCCCTCTTTGGCGAGTAACTGGGGTTTTATCTTTACCAGAATTTAGAAAATTTATGATTCTAAAATTATTTGTGAATACTACATACAGATTGTTTTTTGTGCAAACTTTTTTAAGATTTGTAGTTATTTTTTGGGATGTAGGGGAGGTAAATTATGTTTAAGGGCTTGTCAGAAATCTCACATGGTAAACTATCATTAATTTTATGGGAATGTGTTTTCAGTCTACAGTTTATTACACTATTAATAAATAAAATAGGATACCCATTTCCAAAAAGTATGTCCTTGATAAAGTTTAATTCTGCTGTGATGTGGGAATCAGAACAAATATTCAGGGCACGATCGACGAGGGATATTACGACTGCTCTTTTAACTTGGGGTGGGTGGTTTGATGTAAAATGCAAATATCTATTATTTTGTGTTGGTTTTCTATAAATAGTAAAATTGAGTTTATCAAAGCTATGAATAATTAACATATCTAAAAGTGGGATTTTATTTGCGATTTCGATTTCTAAAGTAAACTGTAAATTTCTATCGTATGTATTAGGTGATCTAAAAAAACCCATAAGTTCATTTTCCCCATAATTCCAGAGTGAAATTACGTCATCCATGTAACGTCCCCAAAAGATATGTCTAAAAAAATACGAATCTAATGCCCAATGTTCGATATGTTCCACATAAATATTCGTCAGTAATCCAGAAAGGGCGCATCCATCGCTAAGCCATTAATTTGCTGGTTAAAAAGATTTACGGAATTGGAAATACATTGAGTACTTGTTACACAGTTTAACCAAGGTCATTAAGACATCACATCTATTCCTGCTGCTGAAGCTTCTATTAAGTGATAATTTTCTTTGATTTTATTTTCTAATAACTGTTCAGATGCTGTGACATCAATATTTGTATACATTGAAACAATGTCAAAGCCACTTATAATTGTATTTTCTGAGATATTTACGTTTTTTTTCAACTAAATCTACCGAATTACATATATATGATTTTTGAGAGTAAAGCAAAGGTTTAAAGGCTGTACATAACCATCTCCCAACATTGGATGTGGGGGATTTTGTAAAAGCTACTATGGGCCTTAAAGGAATGCCTTGCTTGTGTAATTTTGGTAGACCATAAAACTTTGGGCAAAAGCTACCGCGGGGGAAAAATTTATTGTATAGCTGTGGAGTAATTTTACAATTTTGTTTTAAACTTTTTAAAACATTTATAATTTTGTTTGCAAATTGATCAGTATGATCGTGGGTTGTAGTTCTATATGTTGTCTCGTCATTTAGATGAGAATAAATATTTTTCATATATTTTTGTCTTGCTGAGGACGGCCCTTGGACATAGGGCCGAAATATCCATTCAAATTATCTCCACTGTCTTGCAAAAAGATTTCTTTATTGTTCTTCGTACTTTTGTTGTTTGTTATGGAAAGGCAGTGTGGTGGTCTTCGTAGCTATTTTAATCTTTGGATTGCTGGCATAGAACTGACAGCTGCTGTCTGGAAAGGTATGTATGATCCCGTACTATATTTGAGCAATCACGGGGTTCAAATTTATGTATATTTGGTTCCTCAAAATTCATATCTTTTTAGGTTCGTTAGTAGCAGCTACAGATAAACCTGCGGCTTTGGTGAGAGCTGTTCGACATCTTCGACGAAAAGGCCATGGTTCGCCATTTGTGTCCGTTTATCTGGAGAACAGACATCGATGTGTTTATATTGCAACTGATGGTGGTCGTCTTTGTCGTCTTTATATAATTGTAGAAAATGGAAAACCCAAAGTTAATGCTCAACATATCCAATACTTGTCAAATGGAAAGACTGCATTTCAGGTTGTTTTCCTTTTTATGCTTTGCTTGACTATATTTTCTAATCAGTAATTATTGACAAATGATTCAAGATTGTCGCTACAATTATAAGAACTAGGTACTTTTCAGATTAATCGTACGTTTCTACGTTAAAATCAGGATGTTTCGTTTAATGATAAATATTTTACTTAGTAAGTACTAATATTAACTAACAACAAGTCCTTAAAAAGGCAATTATTTGACTTAAGGGTTTTTACCAAAAAATCCTCATTAACGACGGAAAGATGCCGTAATTCCTTTGTAGGGTATTTTATTCGTCATTGTTAACTAGCAACTTCATTGGTCCCCATTTTTGTTTCTAAACAGAATCAGAAGTACCACTTAGTAATCGTGATTTTGTGTCGCCATTCTTTTTCTGACTTTTTTCTCGCGTTTTATGATTTTCTATTGACATTTGTTTTTTAAGCTTAAAATTTACTCTGAAGTTCTGATTCGTCAAGTCAACTGGAGGTCCCAGGGACTTCTTACTGTCCGGTTCTAAGCCGGCTTAAGGGCTTCGGTGTAGACTTGAGAAGATGCGCTGGTTCCCGTTCTGCACTGGTATCCGGCACCATTGCTTTTTCTGAGGCAAAAATAATTTCAATGATTTAAAGAATATGAAGATTGGAACTTGGAATGTTACGACTTTAAAAAATAAATATTGTATTGACATTTTGACTGACAAATTCAGACGATTAAAATTGAACTCATCAGGAGTTCCAGAAGCTCATATCCCAGGGGGTAGGAAGCATGAAGCTAGGTAATATAGAATTTACAGACTCAGGCAGGATGACTGGTGTACAAAGACAGGGAGTAGGGCTCATGATGATTAAGGAAGCTGCTATGTCTTGTTTTTGCTGAGAAGGTATTACTAATAGATTACTAATCGCTCATTTTATGACTAGGAAGCTCAGGCTATAAGTTATAGTAGCATGTGCCCCTGTAGAACCGACTGACGGAGATACTAATGACTCATATAAATTTTATTTACAATTACAGGAGCAAATAGACAGGGTCCAGGTAGAAATATGGTGTTTTTATTAGGAGAGTTTAACACCCAGGCTAGTAGAAATAGGGATAGATCGTATCCTAGTCTGGGTAATTTTGGTGTAGGGAAAGAAAACAGTTATGGCTACAGACTGCTGGAATTTTGTAGGTGTAACAATCTAGTTATAACCAATACTATCTGAGTTTAAAATTTGACTATGGGGAAGATGGATGGAATGATTTTAGAAAAACAATTTGTAAAATTGCTGATGGTGTCTTAGGTAAGAAAACTAGGAGCGCAGCTAAGAATATTAGTGAAAAAGCTTTATGCTTAATAGACAGAAGAAGAAGCTTGTACAAGAATTATCTGAGTGATAAATAGATCATATGAAAACAAAAGGAATTTAAATAAAGTGGAGAAAGCATTAAAATATGAACTAAGGAGGTGTGAAGTGGAAACCATCGATAAAATTGCTGAGTATCTGGAAGATGCAGCTAGACAGCATAATAATAAAATATTGTACTAGTATGTTAATAAATTGAGTGGAAATAGTCGATCCGAACTCGTCCCAGTTTAGGATAGGAACAGGGCCACAGTTAGTGGTAAGTCAAGAGTTAAAGAGAGATGGGCAGAGCATTTTGAGAATGCGCTAAACCAAGATAGAGTTGTGGGAAATGATATAGAGAAAAATGAAAAAGTTTGTGATACTTTGCGCGTGAAGGAAGATTTGTTTTGTGACGAAGCATTAGTGACAGAACTTACAGGATTAATAAATAACAAGGCTCCAGGTGCTGATAGTGTGGTAATTGAGTTTCTTCAATGTAGTGGCTCTGGTGTTAGATGTAAGCTATTGAAGGTTATGAATATAATTTTTGAAAAGGGGGAAGTACGTAGGAATATTAGAAAAACCGTAATTAAACCATTGTATGTGAAAGGTGACGAGACTGAGTGTGGTAATTATTGATACATTAGTCCGGTCTCGTTAGGTAGGAAATTGCTTAGTTATATGATACGTTTTAGGCTGAGAGATGCTGTAGACAATGTAATAAGAGCAGAACAATGCGGTTTTAGCAAAGGTAGAGGATGTGTCGACCAAATGTTTAGTCTTAGGTTAATAATTGAGAAGTGTGAGTGGTCAAATCATTTGGTCTTCAGTTTTATAGATTATGAGCAAGTGTTCGATTCTGTTGATATAACAGCTTTAGCGAAGGTCTTATCCTTGCATAGTATACCAGACAAATACATTAAAGTGATTAGTGTTATTTACGAGAATAACACTGCTGCGGTTAAGGTAGGAACCTTAACCTACCTTAAGGGGACCTTAACAGCCCTGTGTTCTCAGGGGGATAAATCACAGGGCTATGTTCTATCCCCCTTTGCATGGATCATTTTGATTGACTTTGTCGTAAGGAATACTGGAAAGGCAATGGGAGACCACGAAATCAAATGGGGATGAAAAACTGTCCTCGACTTGGATTATGCTGATATTTGAGCATCCTAGATGAAAGTGTGAGCAGAATGAATTAACTTTTAGAGGTTTTGTGAGCTCAGGGTGCAAGAATAGGTTTCAAAATTAATGTTAAGAAGACTAAGTCACTAAGGCTGGGAATAAATGAGGATGAAATTTTGACGTTGGGTTACGAAAAGATTGATCAGGTGGACAGTTTCACTTACCTTGGTAGTATTATTAGTAAAGACGGTGGAAGCAGTGAAGACCTTAAAAGTAGAATAGCCAAGGCTCAGGATGTTTTTCACAGTTAAACAAAGTTTGTAAAAATAGGAAGATAAGTCTGCAAACCAAGATTAAAATTTTGGAAGCTACAGTGTTGACGGTGGTCAAATATGGCTCTGAAGCATGGGCGATCGGAAAAGCGGATGAAGATTTACTAGATGTTTTCCAAAAAATTGCCTACGGATTGTTCTGGATACCTGCCTGACTGATCGTATTTCAAACAGTTGGCTGTACGAAAATTATGGTTCAATACTGCTTTCTAGGGCTATAATGAGAGAAAGGTTGAGATGGCTAGGACACATTCTACAGATGAACGATGACAGATTGCCGGATATTGTCCTTTTCGGCCAACCGTCTAGGGCTAAACGGAAAGCAGGTCGCCCGCGTTCGGGGTGGGGGGAGGTCATAAAGAAATATTTAAAGGAAATGGGAACTTCTTAGGAGGGTGTAAAGAGGGAGGCTTTGAATAGATTGGGATCGAGGAGGAGGGTGGGTAACTGTGTTGGCTTCAGGCGGCTTGATGCTACGGTGAGTTGTTAGTAGTAGTAGTAGTAGTAAGTTGAATTCGTGGTTGAGACAGTGTATTATCAGATGGAAGGATATCTTTTCTTTGTTTTTTAATTCGCTCGGCAGTCAAATTTTGGTTGAGGATATTTTTGGCATATGAGACAAAAGACATATTGATGCTTTGAAGAATTAATTTAAAAAACTTTTTCCACAAAATAAGTCTTTCAAAGAAAAGTAAAGAACTCCATTAAACAAAAAATGAGCAAAAATGAAATCAAATAATCTACCAAGTTTGAAACTACCACAAATCAGCATCGATAAATAAATGAAACCCAAAACGAACAGAAATGACAATAATTAACCGAGTCAAACTCAAAATGAGCAGAAATTAACATAAGTTGAGCGCAAAACCTCTATGCCTTCCCAAGGCAAGAACAAAATTTGCACTTTACTGAAAAAACTATAAATATTTTTTACTTTTATAACTCTAATAAATCAAATAATATTAAAATTTTGATTACTAAATATCAGTATATGTATATTAAACTGACAATGCACATTCATTTGTATTTATGGATATCTCAAAATTTTGATTGGATGTGTTTGGGAAAATGGTGGGCGTGAGAGGGGCGTTAGTCGCTCTCCAATCACTTTCAACTATTAATAAAAAAAAGGCACTAGCCCTTTCAATTTCCAATTGAATTCCAATTGAATGAGCCCTTTTGAATTTTCTACGCTTTCAATAAAAACCTTATACGCCCCAGGGCATAACTTACAACCCTTGCCCTGAGGGCTGTGGGGGGGGGTGTCATCCTTAAATACCGAATTTCCAAAACTTTCAACTGCGTTGAATAAAATGGCTATCTAAAATATTGATTGGATGTGTGTGGAGAAAAGATGGGCCTGAGAGGGGGGTTATTTGCCTTTAAATCACTTTCGACTATTAAAAAGGGCATCAGCCCTTTGTATTTCCAATCGAATGAGCCCCTTTTCAAGTTTCTACGACAAAGATACAATAAAAACCTTATATAACCCCAGGGCATAACTTATAACCCTTACCCTGAAAACTGGGAGGGGAGTGTCCTGCTCAAAGGTATAATTTCCTGAACTTTGAACTGCGTGGAACAAAATGGCTATCTCAAAATCTTTATTGGATGTGTTTGGGGAAATGGTGGGCGTGGAAGGGGTGTTAGTTGCTTTCCAATCACTTTCGACTACTAAAAAGGGCACTAGACATTTCAATTCCCAATCTAATGAACCCTTTTTGAAGTTTCTACGAAAACGCGTTATATAAAAACCTTTCTTGCCCCCTTGGCATAATTTACAACCCTGGCCCTGAGGACCGTGGGGAGTTGTCATTCTCAAAGACATAATTTCCAGAACTTAAAACTGCGTTGAATAAAATGGCTATCTCAAGGTTTTGATTAAATGTGTTTGGGGAAAAGGTGGGCGTGAGAGGCGGGTTAGTTGCCCTCTAATTACTATCGACTATTTAAAAGAGCACTAGCCCTTTGAATTTCCAATCGAATGAGCCTTTTTTAAAGTTTCTACGACAACGCCTTAGGTTAATAATTGAGAAGTGTGAGTGGTCAAATCATTTGGTCTTCAGTTTTATAGATTATGAGCAAGTGTTCGATTCTGTTGATATAACAGCTTTAGCGAAGGTCTTATCCTTGCATAGTATACCAGACAAATACATTAAAGTGATTAGTGTTATTTACGAGAATAACACTGCTGCGGTTAAGGTAGGAACCTTAACCTACCTTAAGGGACCTTAACAGCCCTGTGTTCTCAGGGGGATAAATCACAGGGCTGTGTTCTATCCCCCTTTGCATGGATCATTTTGATTGACTTTGTCGTAAGGAATACTGGAAAGGCAATGGGAGACCACGAAATCAAATGGGGATGAAAAACTGTCCTCGACTTGGATTATGCTGATATTTGAGCATCCTGGATGAAAGTGTGAGCAAAATGAATTAACTTTTAGAGGTTTTGTGAGTTCAGGGTGCAAGAATAGGTTTCAAAATTAATGTTAAGAAGACTAAGTCACTAAGGCTAGGAATAAATGAAGATGTAATTTTGACGTTGGGTAACGAAAAGATTGATCAGGTGGACAGTTTCACTTACCTTGGTAGTATTATTAGTAAAGACGGTGGAAGCAGTGAAGACCTTAAAAGTAGAATAGCCAAGGCTCAGGATGTTTTTCACAGTTAAACAAAGTTTGGAAAAATAGGAAGATAAGTCTGCAAACCAAGATTAGAATTTTCGAAGCTACAGTGTTGACAGTGGTCACATATGGTTCTGAAGCATGGGCGTTCGGAAAAGTGGATGAAGATTTACTAGATGTTTTCCAGAGAAATTGCCTACGGAATGTTCTGTGTACCCGGCTGACTGACCATATTTCAAACAGTGGGCTATACGAAAAGTGTGGTTGAATCCTGCTTTCTAGGGCTATAATGAGAGAAAGGTTGAGATGGCTAGGACACATTCTACAGATGAACGATGACAGATTGCCGGATATTGTCCTTTTCGGCCAACCGTCTAGGGCTAAACGGAAAGCAGGTCGCCCGCGTTCGGGGTGGGGGAGGTTATAAAGAAATATTTAAAGGAAATGGGAACTTCTTAGGAGGGTGTAAAGAGGGAGGCTTTGAATAGATTGGGATCGAGGAGGAGGGTGGGTAACTGTGTTGGCTTCAGGCGGCTTGATGCTACGGTGAGTTGTTAGTAGTAGTAGTAAGTTGAATTCGTGGTTGAGACAGTGTATTATCAGATGGAAGGATATCTTTTCTTTGTTTTTTAATTCGCTCGGCAGTCAAATTTTGGTTGAGGATATCATTGGCATATGAGACAAAAGACATATTGATGCTTTGAAGAATTAATTTAAAAAACTTTTTCCACAAAATAAGTCTTTCAAAGAAAAGTAAAGAACTCCATTAAACAAAAAATGAGCAAAAATGAAATCAAATAATCTACCAAGTTTGAAACTACCGCAAATCAGCATCGATAAATAAATGAAACCCAAAACGAACAGAAATTACAATAATTAACCGAGTCAAACTCAAAATGAGCAGAAATTAACATAAGTTGAGCGCAAAACCTCTATGCCTTCCCAAGGCCAGAACAAAATTTACACTTTACTGAAAAAACATGAATATTTTTTACTTTTATAACTCTAATAAATCAAATAATATTAAAATTTTGATTACTAAATATCAGTATATGTATATTAAACTGACAATGCACATTCATTTGTATTTATGGATATCTCAAAATTTTGATTGGATGTGTTTGGGAAAATGGTGGGCGTGAGAGGGGCGTTAGTCGCTCTCCAATCACTTTCAACTATTAATAAAAAAAAGGCACTAGCCCTTTCAATTTCCAATTGAATGAGCCCTTTTAATTTCCAATTGAATGAGCCCTTTTGAATTTTCTACGCTTTCAATAAAAACCTTATACGCCCCAGGGCATAACTTACACCCCTAGCCCTGTGGGCTGTGGGGGGGGGGGGTGTCATCCTTAAATACCGAATTTCCAAAACTTTCAACTGCGTTGAATAAAATGGCTATCTAAAAAATAGATGGGATGTGTTTTGAGAAAAGTTGGGCATGAGAGGGGGGTTATTTGCCTTTAAATCACTTTCGACTATTAAAAAGGGCATCAGCCCTTTGTATTTCCAATCGAATGAGCCCCTTTTCAAGTTTCTACGACAAAGATAAAATAAAAACCTTATATAACCCCAGGGCATAACTTATAACCCTTACCCTGAAGACTGTGGGGGGAGTGTCCTGCTCAAAGGTATAATCTCCTGAACTTTGAACTGCGTGGAACAAAATGGCTATCTCAAGATCCTTATTGGATGTGTTTGGGGAAATGGTGGGCGTGGAAGGGGTGTTAGTTGCTTTCCAATCACTTTCGACTACTAAAAATAGCGCTAGACATTTCAATTCCCAATCTAATGAGCCCTTTTTGAAGTTTCTACGACAACGCGTTATATAAAAACCTTTCTTGCCCCCTTGGCATAATTTACAATCCTGGCCCTGAGGACCGTGGGGAGTTGTCATTCTCAAAGACATAATTTCCAGAACTTAAAACTGCGTTGAATATAATGGCTATCTCAAGGTTTTGATTAAATGTGTTTGGGGAAAAGGTGGGCGTGAGAGGCGGGTTAGTTGCCCTCTAATTACTATCGACTATTTAAAAGAGCACTAGCCCTTTGAATTTCCAATCGAATGAGCCTTTTTTAAAGTTTCTACGACAACGCCTTCTATAAAAAATCTTAAATGCCCCCAGGGCATAACTTACAACCCTTTTTCCTGAGGGGGACTGTCCTCAAAAACATAATTTCTATCTGGAAATCAACTACGCTGAGGAAAATGGCTATCTCAAAATTTTGATTGGATGTGTTTCGGGAAATGGTGGGCGTGGAAGGGGTGATAGTCAACTTCCAATCACTTTCGACTATTAAAAAAGACACAAGCCACTCCAATTTCCAATTGAATGAGCGCTTTTCGAAGTTTCTACGACAACTTCTTCGATACGAAATGCCCTGCTCAAAAGGAAAAAATTAATAAATAATACATTGTGCCAACATTGTTCTTACATACCCCCATGGCATATCTTAAAACCCTTGCCCTGAGGACTGTTGGGGAGTGTCCTCATCTGTACTTAGTCCCCGTTTCTTGTCTCATTCTCGAGTGTCCCCGTTCTTTAGTTAGGCAGCGCGATCGCGCTGCCTATGATTTATTCAACAACTTTCTATATAAACCTTATATGCCACAAGGGCATAACTTACATTTCTTGCACTGAGGGCTCTGAGAGGGTTATCATCCTGAAAGACACAACGTCCGAAGCTTTAGAGATCGATGAACGAAGTGGCTATATCAAAATTTGAAGTGTACGTGGTTGGGAAAATGGTAGATTGCAAGGGAGCAATATTCACTATAAAATAACTTTCAACTGTTAAAAGACACTAGCCTTTTCAACTTTCAATTGAATGAACCCTTTTGAAGTTTCTATGACAGCGCTTTCAATAAAAACTTTATATGCCCCAGGAAACAACTTACAACCCTTGCACTGAGGCTATGAGGGGGCTATCATTATAAAAGACCTAATTTCCAGAACTTTCAACTACGTTGAACAAAATGGATATCTCAAAATTTTAATTCGATGTGTTTGGGAAAATGGTGGGTGTGAGGGGTGTTGTTCGCTATCCAATCACATTCAACTATTAAAAAAGGTACTAGCCCTTTCAATTATGACAATGCCTTCTATAAAAACCTTATATGCCCCCAGGGCATAACTTAATGCCCTTGCCCTTAGGGCTGTGGGGGAGTTTCCTCCTAAAAAATATATTTTTTTATCTCGAAATCAACTACGCTGAACAAAATTGCTATCTCAAAATTTTGATTGGATGTGTTTGGGGGAATGACGGGCGTGGGGGGGGGGGGCTAGTTTCCCTCCAAACATTTTCGACTATTAAAAAGGGTACTAGCCCTTTAATTTCCAAACAAATGAGCCTGTTTTGAAGTTTCTACGACAACGCCTTCTATAAAAACCTTATATGCCCCCAGGGCATAACTTAATACCCTTGCCATGAGGGTTGTGGGGGAGTGTCCTCCTCAAAAAGATATTTTTTATCTGGAAATCAACTATGCTGAACGAAATGGCTACCTCAAAATTTTGATCGGATGTGTTTGGGGGAATGATGAGCGTGGGGAGGGGGGGGCTAGTTGCCCTCCATTCACTTTCGACCATTATAAAGGGCACTAACCGCCCCAGTTTCCAATCGAATGAGCCCTTTTCCAAGTTTCTATGACAGCTACTTCGATACGAAGTGCCTGTCGAAGAAAGAAAAAAAAATACTTTGTGGTCACATCATTCTTTAATTAGGCAGCGCTTGCCCGCTGCCTATGATAGGAAATGTGTTTGGCATTTACCCTTTGCATCAAAAACGTAACTGTTAAGAGGGTAAAAGCAGTGAGAGGCACCTGCCTGGTTTCCTTACGAACAGGAATTCGTCCTATAGCAACTGGAGAGCTATTGCTGGGCTGAGAAATCGTGGTGGAAATACCAGCGCTCGGGACACGCAAATAGTAATATCAACGAGAATTAAAGATAATCAACAAAAACAAAAATTGATAAAATATTTTGGTTCTACTCTCAACTAAGTCATTCAAGAAGAAGAAGGGGCAAAAATATCAGAATTATCAAAACAAAAGGTAAATCAGATTTTATTGAAAAGTTTAAATTAAAAGTAAGGCATTTAAATGTACACTAAAAAAGATAAATAAAAAGAAGAAAAAACCTTCATAACCATTCAGAATCAATTCATATATTGCACTTTTTTCTGAGCTAAATCAGATCGATTGGATGATGTTTTGATCACATTTTCTACTAACCTATAAATGTTTTTCTTTTTTAGTTTATTGGCTTTAGACAATCATCTCATTATAAATCATTATAGAAATAACTTTGGGATTTATTATAATATCATTTCCAGTGATTATTCTTATTATGAGTGATTAAATAGCGTAATTTAGAAAATCCTTTCAAATAAACAAAGAATATTTTGGATAATGTTGAAAAAATGAGTTAATTTTTAGTAAATCTACACTCTAAAGCTAAACTCAGAGCGAAACCTGCAAATTTATCAACCGAATACGAAAAATGACATTATTATTGAAAATCTCTAGCTGACATATTACATTGAAAAAGACATTTCTCAAAACAAAAATTCAAATTAAAAGAAATACAAAAAAACAAAAACCAGCAATATTACTCTTAGGGCTAGGATGGGTATATATGATTAAAATGGAAATTATTTTTTTTTCTGAAAAATTCCACTGAAAGAAAAAAAAATCCTTGAATGTTTATCTATACAAAAACACCACCAATAATCTTTTTTGAAAGTCATTTGACCGAGCCCATATCAAATTGCACTCAAGCGAATTTTTCATACTCAACCAAATCAGCAAACACAACGAAGCTTATTAACAATTTATTGCAATTAATTGCAGCATATTATTGAATAAGCGTAAACACTGTTCTCTATTTCAATCGGTTTGAACATTAAAATGGATTTTATGCCAGTTTACCTTGAACTATGAGGAGCGACTCGGACCAATAGTAACCAAAACTTTAAAAAATAGAATTAAACATATAAAATTACTTAAGTTTAATTTGACCCATCAAAGGCTATGAGCCGGAGAAAATTTGCTTGATTTACGAAAAAGGGGGAAAACACTCCCAAAATTTCAAGCGATCTTAATGAAAATCACACCAGTAGATTCAGAATATTAGACAACCATGTTGTAGAGGTTTCAAGCTCCTATCTACAAAATGTATAATTTGTATTTTTTGGCCAGAAGAAAGATCCGGATGAGCGTTTATTTTATATTATTATTACTCCCCATGGGTGATCGTATGGAACCAAAGGTCATAGAAGATAGAGAGAGAGCTCATTCACTGGGAAATAAAAAATTCTAGTGACCCTTTTAAGTGAGCAAAGATTGGAAGGCAACTAGTTCCCATATTTCCCCAGACATCCGATTTTTTTTCTAAGACAGTCATTTGATGGCCCCCTCATATATGATATTATTTCTGTTCGTTTTAAGTTTTATTATTGCTCCTTATTTTCATTGTAATTTTTGTTTCTCTTTGTTTAATCTGTAAAAGGACAAATCGTAGCTTATTGAGCTCTGAAGAACAAGAAGCAAATAATTCATTGTAATACGTAGTTTTGAACGCAATTACAAAATTTAACTGGCTATCGAACGCAAAAATTTTTAAAATCCATTGCAATAATCTTATCGAACACGGGGTCAAAAATTCTTTCAACAGATAAAAAAGTGACTAATATGTCATGACTAATACTCATGTTGAGTAATAAACAATAAGAGGATTTCATTTCATTTCACCAAAATGTATTAATTCGGTGAATCATTTAGCTGATAAAATATTATTAAATAATGTTAAAAAAAAAATCGATTCGACTGAATCACTGCTCTAAACCTAAGCTCATAGCGGCGAATTTATTAAGCAATATGACAAACCGATATTTCTATTAAAACTCTCTGGATGGTATATAACATTGAAAGCAAAATTGTCATAAGCTTCTCGTGAAAACACCTAAAAAAACACGCCCAGCGATATTACTACCAGAATTATAACTGGTATTTATGATAAAAAGCGAAACTATCTGTATACTTCCTGAAAAATCTCTAAAAAAAAAGATAGAAAGGAAAAAACATCCTTGAATACCTATCTACAAAAAGATACCGAAATTTTTCTTTAGAAAAATTAGTTTCCTTAAATATTCCCTCAAGCTTTGAATGGGAGGGTGACGACTGTGTATCTTCAATTTACTATTCTCGTTATGGGACCTAACTTCACTGTTTCCAAATATGTCTTTTGGCAAACAAAGTTTAGCTAAATTACCAAGGCCAGGGCCATATCCAGGGGAAGGGGTTACTCGGTTTGACCCCTCCCCCTACACTCCAAAATTTTTTTCTGATTTGTAAAAAGTAACAAAATACGTATAATTTTTTTTTTCATCTTTCGACATTTTTCTCATCATCAATTTTCAAACTCAGATACACTCGACAGTATTTCTCATGCTAAACGAAATGGCAAACACTAAGAAATCCCTTTCCCTGATAATAGAGTACTTAAATATATCCTAACTAATACTCACCTGGAGCCATAAGCAATGAGACAATCCCTTTCCATTTCACCAACACGTAGCCCCCCTTCTTTAGCTCTACCTTCAACTGGTTGACGTGTCAGCGGTTTCACAGGGCCAGAACTTCGAGCATGCATTTTATCTTGAACCATGTGCTTCAATTTTTGATAATAAACAGGTCCAAAATAAATATACCCAGTTAAGGGCTCGCCAGTTAAACCACAGGTGAGAACTTCTTTCCCAAGGTAGTTGTAGCCGTGGCGTATCTAGTCATCACTTACGTCTTTTACCTGCCAGTTAAATATAGGCTTATAAAAGTCAAACTGATTCCACTTCGGAAAAAGATAAATACACACTATACTAGAGCATTCATGGACACAAAGGAGAAAATTTTAATTTCTTACTCTTTTCCATATTTAATCTGTTCTTTTACTTTGTTTTTGTATTTGCTCATTTCTACGATGCCTTTCGACAAATGTTGCATTGTGAATGTCGTGGTAAGCAAAAGTGAAGAATTTAAAAAGAGTTAGACAGTTATTTATCTTAAAATAATTGTTGAAAACGCTCTTATCAAAATTTCTAGACCTTCAAACATTGAAACAAAATAGCATTAAAATCAGACACTAGCTGTCTAACTTGCATAAGTTACATAAGCACGAGTTAACCAAAAGTTGTTTCCCATCAAGCTATACATCATCAAAAACCAACATAAGTCTTCAATATTAGGGAGGCGCACACCTTTCTTCCTCCCTTAACAGGCAATGAGTAGTATTCTCAGTATTTCTAATGGTGCCTCGCATGATGTTCCTGACCTGAGGCACTCCTGGCATAGGAGTGCCGGGAACTCTTGCAACGATCTTCAAAAATCGATGTAGAGAGAAGAAAATGTTCTTATCACATTCTTTTAAGCAGGTTATGAAATATTTTGGTGCCCCGTTTACCGACTGTAGTCACATTCTCCTCCACAGAGCTAACTCAGCTTGCAAGTTTCCCCTATAGTTGTCTGCATCAAGATACCAAAAATTAGTCAGAGTATCTGATGTATCCGATATTTTCTCTTCCTCGAAGGAAATACAGTGCTGAGGAAGCAGGTATTGCAGTGACTCCAGCAACTTTCTGTGAGTAAGGAATCGCTGATGCAGCTGCTGCAGAAAGTGGTCCATAAATGGGATAAACACAAGAAGTCGGTAATGCGGTTCAGGATCCTCCGACGCTGTTGCATAATTATTCCTATACTTTTGTTTTGGAGCTCATCTGGCCACTTTAATGCTGATTTCATAATCTTGACACAGTTCAGTCCCTTCAGTAAAAAGTGGATGAAACATAGCTTTACTCTCTTTCTCATGTCTCTAACCTTGCTCTTAAGTTCGTCAGCGTGTTTAAGAAAGTATACGAGATCTATTGTTTCTGATTGCAAAGATGTCAACAAATTGTAAGACAGACTAAAAACTTTACTGACAACAACCATAGCTGCAACCAAATTGCATCTCTCAATAGCAGACAGCAAAGAATAAGCTTTGCTTGAAGATTCAGAATCTGAATCAGGAATTTCTTGAATTTCCCTCGTAGTCTTACAGATAATAATGAACATCTCTTTAAACAAAATGATTGCTTTTAAGTGCTCCACCCATCTAGTCTCACAAAATGTGCTCAATCTCATTATTTTTGTCCCTGTGATAAGATCACTTTCTTGAACAATTTGTTTGAAAATTGTAGAGCGTTTGGGTGAAATTCTAAAGAAATTATACTTCTTTTGAAGTTCCTAGATAATTTCTTATAACAGGTATGTTGTATGAATGACACAGGGCTAAGTTTAAGGAGTGGCTTGCACAGTGAACATAGACTGCATGGGAAACAATTTCACAGAGTATAGCAGCGAAATCTTAAAACTGGCCGCTCACAGATTAAGCTTGATCATAACCTTGCCCCCTTAAGTATTTTAATTGCTTCTCGTTCCAACTAAGGTTTGTATCAACCAACCAAGGTCTGCTATCAAACAACTATTTCTTTTTGAAAAAGTCTATAATAGTTGATTTCCGTTTTGGAATGATGGACGACTAATTAACAAACAGGGGCGTAGACTTATATATAAAGAATTTGGTTAGCGTTTACGATAGTTTTGTATTAAATTTTATTTGATAAAATGAATAAATCATTCAGTTTTATCCTCATCACAATATGATTTACAGCTTTCATTATGTTTTTGTATTACTCAAGATCAATAAGAATGTCGACCCTACGGGATACATTTTCCAAATTTCGGGGGGGGGGGTGTAGCCCTGTTATCTTCCTCCTGGATTCGCCCCTGACCCACAGATTCAAGCCTACACAAGTTTCACGTTTAGAACACAAGTTTCACGTTTGGACAACAACAAGGAGCTATTTCTCGCATTTCCTTTTTTTTATTATGTTAACGAAGTATTTCCCACCTCATCGACAAGCTCTGATTCTTGGTAGTTTATTTATTATGTTGAATGTTTGATTTAAATAAAAGATGCCACAACAACTTACGGTGTCCTTTGTTTTATAAAGACTTTCGCATTGGCACAATAAGATAGTTATCAATTAGGTAAATAAGACAAAAACTATCATTTCCACTGTTCCCTATTCTTTTTATTGTCAAACTCTTATATGTTAAAACACAAAGGAAAGTGGCAGACTCTCGAGAAAACTGCATCTTTTTTCTCTTCTTTTTGAAGTTACTTTTTGAGCTAGCAATTGATTAAATAACAGGAAGAAGGTAACTACTGATTAAACACGAGAAGGGATAGAAAGGAGCTTCCATAAAAGGACAGTACATTATTAGGAATAACCAGTGACACCCTTTTGTCCGTGTCTGGAGCTGAATTTGTCCCCAAGTTCTGGTATTCTAACCTGACGTAAACTGATTTTGACTAGCATACTTGACTCTTTATTGGAGGATAACAACACTTGTTCTGCAAAAGACTCAACATCGCGCTTATACCTGCAAAACACAACTGCTATAAATATTGAATTAAAAAACGAGTGATAGAGAAAAATGAAAAAGGAAAGGTTAAAAAAAAGAAAGGAAAGATAGGATTATGTGTCCACTTCACAACAAAATAAATTAATAATAATAAACTCACAGCTCAAAAAATGAACTTAGATATGGTCTGCCCCCCCCCCCCCCCGAGGCTTCTTTCGATCTTCTTCTTTTCGATCGTGCAGCAAGACCAGCTGTTTTCTACCTCACCTGGCATCTGAAGTCAGATGTTTTTTTGTAATTTGTTTACCTGTAACCTTCCTGAGGAAGAACAAGATACAAAAAAAAACAAAGAAAAACGAAATACAACATACTAAATACAGAAATACATAAAAAATATAAATCGCATCCATCTCAAAAATCCCTAACATCATAAGCAAGGCAGGATAGTATCCCATTATTAGCCTAATCCATACATCAACACCAGTGGAAACCCGAAAAAAACTCAAGTATTGATTGGAAATTCCCTAATATTCTCCTTAAGATGCTGAACGAGACTTCATTGATAGAGTATGAGGAACCCCAATTAAGATGTGTTGTTATTCGGTAGCATGAAATTCCACTTAACGAAGATAAAGTAGGAGAGTTGGCTATTATAAAATCTGTTATACAGTACCTGAATGCTCATAGTACCTTTGTTCCTAATCGCAAAGAAAATTTTATAGAAACATTTTAGACAAATGGCAGTTTCTGTCTATACAAAAAAATTGCCGACTTTCACCAGCAACTGGCCTAGTACCACCAACAAAACGAAACGTCCAAGACCAGTTCTGCTGCTACATTTGCATTCCATTTCCGAATAAAAACCCAGATGCGCCAATTTTAGCTCATTCACATGTAAACATTCGAGCCAGCAAGAAACAAGTAAGAAAAGAAGTAAAGCTAATAAAAAATAACAACGACAACTTGGAACTTTTTATTTGTAGGCTATTAATTCTGGTATTTCAAGCATAGTTAGGAAATAAATTTTAGGGCTTATACGGTCTCCTCAGCAAACTTTAAAAAGCAGGCGTGAGTTTAACACGACTCAACAAGATCAGCGTCGCCAGGGTAGAGGGAACCAGTCGTCAGCGCCGTCAGTCTTCTCCAGAGTGGTCGGTTCAGGGCGAGGGTTGTCACTTCAGCCGGGTTGATGTTTCTGGAGGCGAGCCAATCACGGATGACGTCCGCCCATCTGGTGCGTGGTCTTCCCCTAGGACGCCTCCAGCCGTTTGCAGCTGGGTCGAAATCGAAGATGAACCGGGCAGGTGTTTGGGCAGGCAGACGGAGCAGATGACCATACCAACGCAGCGAGCGAGACTCAAGCTGCTCGGACAGGGGTGGGAGTTTGAAGGACCTGAGGATTTCCTAATTTCGTACCCTGTCGGGCCATTGGGAGCGTTCGATTTTTCGGAGGTATTTCGTCTGGATGACGTCTACCTTCAGCGTTTGTGTCTGAGTCAGCGACCAAGTCTCGGCAGAATAGAGCATAACACTGGCAACCGAAGCAGAATATATTCGTGCTTTGGTGAGACGGCTGATCTGGGGTTTATGGAAGACTGTTTTTAGAAGGCGACCGAAGACAGAGTTTGCTTTTGCCGCTCTTGCTGAAATTTCGGCATCTAGGCTTCCGTTTGAGCAGGCAATTGAACCAAGGTAGGTAAACTGCTTGACTACCTCTACAGTCTGGCCACAAATTTCCACAGATGACAGGGGGTTGGACGGCGTTTTCTCAACGGGCATTATCTTGGTCTTGGACCAATTTATTTTCAAACCGAATTTCTCAGTGGCAGAGGCCAGTGTTTCCAGTGTAGTTTTGAGGTCACTAATGTTTTCGCATATTAGCGCCACGTCATCGGCAAAGTCGACGTCTGAAAGAACTCTTCCAGCAAAGCCTATGCCAAACGGCTGCACCTGCTGTGTTTTATTAAGGATGTGGTCTATTACACAGTTAAAGAGCTCAGGTGCAGCGGCACATCCTTGCCAGACACCATTTTTAATTTTGAAATATCCAGAAGGCCGTCCATTTACGATCACCATACTTTCAGTGTTATTATACAGCTCTTTGAGAAGACGGACGATTTTCGTGGGTACGCCAGCAGACTGGAGGATTATCCATAGTGACTGCCTATCAACATTGTCGAAGGCAGATCGAAAATCGACAAAGGCAATGTACGCCTTCCTCTTATATTCAAGAGTTTAATCTACTAGCTGTCTGATCGTATGGATTTGCTCGGTGGTGGACCTGCCTGGCATGAAGCCAGCTTGCAGGGGGCGACGCAGGGCATGGAGGTATCTTGTTACCCGTTTGAGAAGCAGCATAGCGAAGAGCTTTCCAGGAACTGAGAGTAAAGTTATGCCACGATAATTGATACATTCTGCTTTGCTCCCCTTCCTCTTGTAGATTGGCACAAGTAGGCCCTTCTTCCAGTCTGAGGGGATTTTTTCAGACTGCCACACAAGGTTAAACAGCATTTGTAGCCAGAGGATCATGGCTGGACCCCCATTTTTAAGGAATTCCGATGTTAGGCCACATATTCCTGGCGCTTTGTTATTGTTTAGCTTGCGGGTGGCAGCTTTTATCTCCTCCGCTGTAAATTCAGGACCATCAGGAGCAGGTATGGTATTAGCCGCAGCAGCTGCTAGCTCATGGTCCGTCTGGTCTGGTGGATCTGAGTTGAGCAGTTTCTCAAAGTGGTCCTCCCACTGGCGGAGGCATTGTGATTGGTCGTAGATATTCTCACCACTAGCGCTTCGAAGGTATGGCGTAGTTTGAGTGTGCTGACCTGAAAGCTCACGAATAATCCTGTAGGTGGCTCCACTGTCCTTTTTCTTGGCGGCCTCTTGCAGTTCGGATGCCTTGCTGTCAATAAAAGCCTTGCGGTCTTTATGCAACATGGAATGGCGCTCTTTGTTTAGCAGTCTGTATGTAGCCATGTCCCCGCCAAGACGTGCTTCTCGCCTGAGCTCTATGATGGCAAGGGAGTGATTACTGATCCAGTCCTTTTTCTTCCGTTGCCTCATTCCAACAACGTCAGTTGCTGCTGCAAGAGTGTTCTCTTTGAAGGACTTCCATGCAACTTCACTATCATCGCATTGGCCAAGGACCTCAAATCTTGTGGATATCTCCACATGGTACCGCTCAGCTAGAGCGGGGTCCTATTGGATGCGACTGGCATCAATTTTCCGAGAAGACTGGCTGTTCTTCATAGCTTTGAGGCGGAGCTTAATTTTGGCTGCTACCAGCCGGTGGTCGGTGTTCCCGAGCTCGGCACCACGGTAGGTGCGGCAATTCTGGACAGACGACAGCCATCGTCGACGTAAGATGATGTAGTCGAGCGTCTTCTTTGTTGATCCATCATTGCTATACCAGGTGTACTTGGCTATATTTGGTCTCTGGAACCATGTGTTCGCAATCGTTAGATTATGGGCCAGACAACAATTCAGCAGCCTCTCTCCATTATCATTTAGGCTATCCACTGTAACAGGTCCAACAGCGAGATCCCACAGGCCTGATTCGTTTGAAACACTTGCATTCAAGTCTCCTAGGAGGAGGATGTAGTCATGGGGAGGTACAGAAGATAGTTCAGAACTAAGCAGGTTATAGAAATCGTCTTTGTCTTCTTCATCAGCGTCGTTTGTGGGGGCATAGCACGTAATGACAGTTATTTTGCCGTGCTTCCCATCCAGTCTTGCGGACAGGAGTCTAGGCGATACTGGTTTGAATGACAGGAGGGCCCTACGTGCAGCACTGTTCAGTACTAGGCCAACGCCTCCTCTTCTTTGGCTACCGCCAGACCACAGCAATGTGCGTCCTTCACCTATGTCCTCTTCACCATGTCCAGGGAGGTGTGTTTCGGTGACTCCAGCTATTGTGACTTTATATTTTTTTTAGTTCTTTTGCTAAAAGAAGCTTCGAACCGGGTTGGTTCAGCGTCAGGACGTTCCAGGTGACCATATTGGTTCCACCTTGGTCAACGATATTCATCGCACTTAATATATTGCTTTTAAACCTTCTCTTACCTAAAATTCAAGAAGAAAAAAAAATGTCAAAATGAAGTTTGACAGATGGACCCGAGTGACTAAATGTCGATCACGACTTTACTATTCTTAAACGTCCCGACCTAGATTAATTTTGCACCGTATTCGATCTCCTATTTGTATCAAGTTCATATGTAGCGATTAACGATTTTTTTATTAATTAGCCGCTTAGTGGGTCAACTGAACTTTGCAGGTTAACAAAACAGTCAATTGAACTTTGAGAGTGATCTTAGATATTAAACTAGAAATATCGTTACTTTTGACTGAAATTCAGTTTGTTTTTCTTTGTATGGTTTAGAGGCCAACAATCCATGAACTGATGAAGCAAAAAATAAAACAAATGTAAATAAAAAAAAAGGTCTAGAAAAATTATACAGGAGGTTTTTCTTGTGTGAGGCAGAGTATAAGGGGATTGAATTTCCGCTGTAGAGGGGTGAATACGCCAGCCACCGTTTTCATGTCTAAAAACCCCGAGCAAAGCTCGCTCCCTTGGTACTGCCCAGTAAAACTAGGTAAAGGGAAAAAAAGGAAATGACACTAGACCCTTTAAAGTCCAAACCGGCAGTACTGATCTCGGCGTCAAGGCCCTTCAGCCAGAAAGTGTATTGGGGGTTGGGGGCCAGCCATCCTCTGCTTTCGCATACCCTTCCTTCTTACCTTCCCCAGATTTCTTCAGGTACCCATTTTGGGCTCGGTCGACTCTGGCTGAGCTTACGGATAGAAGCCAATGATCCCCGTCCCAAACTAAAAACTGGCGACACCAGGAATCGAACCTCCGCCCTTCGGACAAAGGATTTCAAATCCAGCACACCAACTACTCGACTAGGAGTAAAACTAGCATTAATACAGATTTTCAAAATCCGGCAGAATAAAAAAAAAGAAAAAAAAGAAAAAAGAAACTTTTTTAGATCACAGGTCATTTGTCTACCTACATATTTGCTTTCTCGATGATTTCAAGTTGCAAAGAAAAAAAAATACATCTATATGTATTTCTATAAAATGTTACTACATTGTCATTTTGCATCCTACTAGTTGGAATGAAATTGACATGAAAGGAAAAAAAAATACTTACGAAATTGGAACATCTTGATACCTCGCGAAATGGGCTTCAGAAAAAGACAAGTTCAAGGAGCTGGCCAAAGGGACCTTCTTGTTCACAAGCACCTTAAAGTGAATAATTAAGTTACTATGACCTGTAGATAAGGAATAACAAGCCAGTAATAGAAACAAACAGTTACTCATGCATGCATGCTTAGTAGATTCCTTGCTTTTTTGTTGCTGTTTGTTTTTGCCAAGTGACCGCATCAAGTCGCTAGTCGTGGAAAACTGGGAGAGGGCTCATTGGAATAAAAATTTCGAGCTGAAGTACCCTTTTCAAGTAATCAAAGCAATCAAGCACTCTTGATTGCAATCAATTTAAGCCACTCTTTGCCACAAAACGCCATTTTTCTAAAATACAGCAATAAGGCAACCAAATGCTGGACTCTCAGCTATCAGCAGCGTACTTCTACATGATGGAATATATCACTCCAAACAATAACTTGAAAATTTCACTCGTTTGTGGGAATATCTATATACAACTATCAAGGCTGTATCCCCTCTCTCTACCCGAGCAAAACCTGGACACGGTCTTGACAGCGATTACACAGAATAATTTTTACTTTGCAATTACACGTCAGCGTGTGACGGGAATATCAGAAAAAGAGTCAATGGAAGGGGGGGGGGAATTCAAAGTTTCAGAAAGTATTTGTGTAGGCTCAAATTTGCCTACTTTTCTTGGGAAGTCTCCTCTTTCGAACAATCACAAATTAAGAATAAACACAATTAATATCTGAAAATTTCTAATTTTCTTAGATTTGGAATTTTTTCACATGAAAATAAAGAATGACATTAAACTCGAAAAGAAAACAATATACAGAGAAGCCTACTGTTACGCCCTTTACGGTAGTGCCTTTCAACACATTTGTCCTCTTGTCCATTGAAAAAAAACACGTTTGTAAATTGGAATTTTCACATTATTCTTAGTACAAGGTATATTTTATCGCCAAGAGCTGAGAGACTCTCTCATTAGGGATAATTACTGCCCATATCATGTCTTAGCATTGTTGTTTACTATCAAAAGAAACAAAACCAGAATTTTACCTTGCATCATATTTTATAATGACCTAGCTTTTTTCTTATTAAAATTGACAAAAATGCATTCAAAAACATTTTATTTTTGTACTCTAAGCCGAGATATATTCTTGAAGGACAAAGCTAAAACGAATAGTGCGTTATGATTTACCAAGATGCATTCAGAGGCATCAGCTCTGAGGTTTATTCTACAAGGGCTCAGGAGAAACAGTTTTCATAATATCTATGTTCAACCCGATGACGATTTAAAGCGTTTTCATGTCGCGTGTCCCAAGCACGTTGAATATAGGTTCTTCAGAATTAGAACGAACTTAATAGCACGGTTCGGCACAGGTTCAAGAAATATTGGAAATCAATTGGAAAAAGATAGATTTCGTTCTGCAGGAAAGGACTTTGAAGGCGCAAGTTTTAGCCATTAAATAAAAAAAAAGCCGATAATTTATTTTACTACTGTCTTTTTTTATTATGGTTTTCATACGCATCGACACTAAATTTTGTTTTTCAAAGAACTTCTAAACTATTTCACATATACTGGGTTATTAAATGAATTTATTTACTTACTTCACATATCTTAGCATGGTAATTAATACATATCTCAAATATAAATTTAGAAGTGCAATAATCAAGCTAGAGAGGAATTGGACAGATAAAGTAGGGAATGATCAATTAGTGATCCTTTTCTTTTTTCTTTAAATATAGCGTATAGAGAAAACGGGCCATAAAATGTAACTCATGAATATTCTGCACACGGGAGGTCCAAACCGTTTTGGATTTCTCAACATAATTTTTCCAAAATTCGTAGTCCAATAAGCTACTGCCAGTAGCACAAGAAAATAATTTCAAGATAGTGATAAATAATGAATGGTGAAGAACATTCTCCTCTTCACAAAAAAAAAAAAACCAAACAAGTGGTATATTATTGGTAATTGCAGATACCTCTGTCAACAGATGCCTGGTTTAAGACAATGGCATCTTCAATGTCATATCCAGAGTAGCTCATGACAGCAACAATGGCATTCTGTCCAGCAGGGAGCTGTTCAAAATTAATCAAGTCGATTGTCCTCGATTTCACCATTGGCTTCATAGGGTAAACTATATTATACTGTAGACTATCAATCCGCATTCTTTGATTCAGTCCTATAACACCTAAAAACAGAATTTTATAAATATCTGCAAGTTTTGCACGGCATCTGCAGGCTCGTCCTCCTAATACTGATCTTGCAAAGTTCTAGTCTTCAACAGTCTGAAGTGATATATATTTAATCATATTTTATTCTCTCTAAATTTGTTTCTAATTCGACTATTAATTAAAAGATTTTACAAAAAAACAATACGAATGAAACCCTCCAAAAGATTGATTTATCAATTTCCTTTTTAAAAAATTACAAATTTTTATTCAGAATTCTCGTAGCTAGCCATATTTTGGATTCCAGAGTAAAGACACCAATCGTATTTACGAAAACAATCTACGAAATAAGCAAAAAAACAATTTGGCCATGGGATACTTTATTAAGTAACTAGCATCAGTCCCGGCTAGACAATAGGCATGAAAACAATTCACAAGACAAAATCTGATTCTAAGAGATTATTTCATTACCAAAAGGCAATAGAATATCAACTGCAAAATAAATATCACAAATTTACACTTCCCATATCGTATGGACAAAAAAAAGATCCTACTAGTAGAATGTATCTATTGAATTCTATAGAAGCTATAGGAAAACATTTCTATAGAAGCTCTACACCTTTTCAAAGAGAGTGAGTATCCTCTCACATGGCCTTATACTTCTATGGAAGCTATAGGAAATATCATGTTATTCTATCGGACCTCTACACGTGATTAAACACGTTATGAAACTACGTGCTATATGCTTATGTCCCGTTGGTACCATTCCAAACGAGCGGGTATTCCCCGCCTGTTCCTAAACATTGCAAAAAAGATAGCAGTATGAACGGGGATTCCCCACACAAGTTTGTTTCAACTCCAAGTTTTTCCAACCAGACTGTTATTTGAGCCGACATCTGTTTTTTAGGCAGCCAATCAGAGAATCGCTTACACATGATTTTCCCTTTGCATAACAATTCATCCTTGAAATCCCGTATAAAATGTTCATGCATTAGAATTTAATTTTCATTATGTTTTAACAGTTCAAGCATAGCACACTGTATTTTATTAACTTTGGAACAATGGATATTTCTATTTTCAATATGAGTATACTTTCATTCTTTATTTCCAAAAAAAAATCGTTTTACTACTAAATTCAAATTTCAGGGGGACTTAGCCCCCCTCCCCCCACCCACCCCCAACAATAAAAACCCATACAATAGTATACTTGTTAGAAAACGCAAAGTACGCTTTTTTCCTCTATGTAAACAAAAACCACGCCCACCCTGCTCTGTAGAAATAGTAATTACGTTCAAAAATGCCCGTTATTCCAGTTATCAAAAATCTTTTTCCGATCTAAATAGAAGCATCTGTGTTACAAGAAACGGTCACTTTTAGAGAACAGGCTTCGCACGCTCATGCTATCACAGAGATTAAAACCATGTGTTTATAATTACAGAAAAGGGTCCTTTTTTGGAACCAAACTTCAAACGTGTCGTATCTGAAAACAAAAGCTTGGTGATTAAGACGGGCTTTGTCTAAGTCTAGTCAGAAACTCAGAATTGATAGGAGGCAAGATGTATCGATGCCACATTCTGTGTGTTTTTATCTTTACTAGATGGTCATTCAAAAAGCGAGGATTTCTGTTAAATAAATAATTCTTGTACCTTTTAAAAGAGCTTTACGGGGTTTGAGAGACTCTGTTGTTTTATTCTGTGTGATTTTTTCTTTACTTGAGGATCATTCAAAAAGCGAGGATTTTTGTTAAATAAATAATTCTTATACATTTTAAAATAGCTTTACGGGGTTCGAGAGACTTTGTTGTTTTATTCTGTGTGATTTTTTCTTTACTTGATGGTCATTCAAAAAGCGAGGATTTTTGTTAAATAAATAATTCTTGTACCTTTTAAAATAGCTTTACGGGGTTTGAGAGACTCTGTTGTTTTATTCTGTCTGATTTTTTCTTTACTTGGTGGTCATTCAAAAAGCGAGGATTTCTGTTAAATAAATAATTCTTATACCTTTTAAAATAGCTTTACGGGGTTTGAGAGACTTTGCTGTTTTGTTCTCTGTGATTTTTTCTTTACTTGGCGGCCATTCAAAAAGCGAGGATTTCTGTTAAATAAATAATTCTTATACATTTTAAAATAGCTTCACGGGGTTTGAGAGAATATTACGTTCTTTTACTTTTTAAATTTTATGTACATGTCGGACGTTCAAAAAACAATGAGCCTGGATACTTAATTAAATTTTGTACAATATAAAAAGGACTTAAGGGGTTGGAGAAAAACTGTCGTTATTCTCTTTTTGATTTTTTATTTACTTGGTGGACATTCAAAAAGCGAGGATTTCTGTTAAATAAATAATTTTTATACATTTTTAAATAGCTTTACGGGGTTTGAAAGACTCTGTTGTTTTATTCTGTGTGATTCTTTCTTTACTTGGTGGCCATTCAAAAAGTGAGGATTTCTGTTAAATAAATAATTCTTATACATTTTAAAATAGCTTTACGGGGTTTGAGAGACTCTGTCGTTTTTTTGTGTGTTATTTTTTCTTTACTTTGTGGCCATTCAAAAAGTGAGGATTTAATTTAAATAAATAATTCTTAGAAATTTTAAAATATATACATTGGGTTTGATAGAATATGATGTTACATTCTTAGTGATCTTTTTTTAATTGGTGGCCATGGAAAAAGTAAGGATTTCTGTGAATTAAATATTTCTTGTACATTTTAAAATAGCCTTAAGGGGTTTGAGAGACTCTGTTGATTTATTCTGTGTAATTTTTATTTATTTGGTGGCCATTCAAAAAACGAGGATCTCTGTTAAATAAATAATTCTTATACATTTTAAAATAGCTTTACGGGGTTTGAGAGACTCTGTTGTTTTATTCTGTGTTATTTTTTCTTTACTTGGTGGCCATTCAAAAAGCGAGGATTTCGGTGAAATAAATAATTTTTATACCTTTTAAAATATCCTTACTGGGTTTGAGAGACACTTTTGTTTTATTCTGTGCGATTTTTTCTTTACTTGGTGGTTATTCAAAAAGCGAGGATTTCTGTTAAATAAAATAATTCTTATGCATTTTTAAGTAGCTTTAGGGGGTTTGAGAGACTCTCTTGTTTTATTCTTTGTGATTTTTTCTTTACTTGGAGGCCATTCAAAAAACGGGGATTTCTGTTAAATAAATAATTCTTATACATTTTAAAATAGCTGGGGTTTGAGAGACTCTGTTGATTTATTCTGTGTGATTTTTTCTTTACTTGGTGGCCATTCAAAAAGCGAGTATTTCTGTTAAATAAATAATTTACATTTAATTGCATTTTAATAATTACATTTTAAACTAGCCTTACGGTGTTTGAGAGACTCTGTCGTTATAGTATGTGTTATCTTTTATTTACTTGATGACCATTCAAAAAGCGAGGATTTTTGTGAAATAAATAATTCTTGTACATTTTAAAATAGGTTTACGGGGTTTGAGAGACTCTGTTGTTTTATTCTGTTATTTTTGCTTTAATTGGTGGCTATTAAAAAAGCGAGGATTTCTGTTAAATAAATAATGCTTATAAACTCTAAAATAGCTTTACGGGGTTTGAGAGACTCTGATGTTTTATTCTGTGTGATTTTTTCTTTACTTGGTGGCCATTCAAAAAGCGAGGATTTCTGTTAAATAAATAATTCTTATACATTTTAATATAGGTTTACGGGGTTTCAGAGACTCTGTCGTTTTATTCTGTGTGATTTATTCTTTACTTGGTGGCAATTCAAAAAGCGAGGATTTCTGTTAAATAAATAATTCTTATACCTTTTAAAATAGCTTTACGGGGTTGGAGACTCTGTTGTTTTATTCTGTGTAATTTTTTCTTTACTTGATGGTCATTCAAAAAGCGAGGATTTCTGTTAAATAAATAATTCTTATACATTTTAAAATAGCCTTACGGGGTTTGAGAGACTCTGTTGTTCTATTCTGTGTGATTTTTTCTTTACTTGGTGGCCATTCAAAAACGAAAATTTCTGTTAAATAAATAATTCGTATGCCTTTCAAAATAGCCTTACGGGGATCGAGAGACTATGCTGGTTTATTCTGTGTTATTTTTTCTTTACTTGGCGGTCATTCAAAAAGCGATGATTTCTGTTAAATAAATAATTCTTATACATTTTAAAATAGCTTTACGGGGTTTGAGACTCTGTTGTTTTATTCTGTGTGATTTTTTCTTTACTTGGTGGCCATTCAAAAATCGAGGATTTCTGTTAAATAAATAACTATTATACCTTTTAAAATTGCTTTTTGTGTCTTTCTGAACTTTCTCTAAAAGGTGAAGTTAAGTATTTAGTTTAAATAATTCTAGGAGGAATTGAGTTTTGTGGCTGGTGTGGAAAAATGGTACATGTTGAATATTCGGGTAAACATACGACTAAGAAACGCTTCACTATAAATAAGGCTATTGTTTTTCTGAACTTTCTAGGGCGGGGGTAACTATTTAGTTTAAATAATTCTAGGAGGAATTGAGTTTTATGGATGGTATGGAAAAATGGTATGTGTTAAATATTCGGGTAAACATTCGACTATAAATAAGGCTATTGTGTCTTTCTGAACTTTCTGTGAGAGGCGAGGGCCTCTAGCATTATATTGGCTTACACTGAAAATAATTGAACGGAAAAAATAAAAGCCCGATAAATATTTACTAGTTGGTGTGACAAACACCAACTATTTAGTTTAAATAATTCTAGGAGGAATTGAGTTTTGTGGCTGGTGCGGAAAAATGGTACGTGTGGGGTAAATTAAGTTTTGAAGGGGGTAAAAATGGTAGTTATTTAGTACCCAGTAAACAGGTGACTTGAAATACTTCATTAGAAATAGTTTATTTCTAATGATACTTCCTCGACAGATATTTGTTTTATTGTATTTTATAGCTATTAGCCAAACGTTGCTCTGTGTTTGTCACACCAACTAGTAAATATTTATCGGGGTTTTTATTTTTTCTGTTCAATTATTTTTAGTTTAAGTCAATATAATTACCTCATTCTTTTATTCTAACTTAACTTGCAAAAATAGGACTTCTAGAATAAGGATTCATTCCCTCGACTAAATCAGTTTATTCATGTATAATGGTGAACAAAAGACTATTAATTCTCCGTATTCTTCTTAGTCTTATCTAGCTAAACGTTGCGCTGTGTTTGTCACACCAACTAGTAAATATTTATCGGGCTTTTATTTTTTTCGTTCAATTATTTTCAGTGTAAGCCAATATAATTCTAGGGGGAGTAAAAATGGTAGTTATTTAGTACCGGTAAACAGGTGACTTGATATGCTTCATTAGAATTTGGTTATTGCTAATGATACCTGCTCGACCGATATTTTTAAGGCTCCAACAATTGTACTCTATGCTTGCCCAGAGACACGATGTGGCTTTCCCACTATTGCTCTATGGCCGGTTATCGACACTACCTAGTTTATTGCATGTATTGAATCAGTATTTTTTACACAGTGGGACGATAAACACATAACTAATATCTCTAAAAAAGTGAAGATGAAGCATTTTAAGAAAGTGTATTCACAGGATAGTGTTATTGTAGCAATGAATGCTGACAAGGAGAAGTATTTAAACTATGAAATAAGTACAAGTAGTAGCACTATCGGAAACGTATGCATGCATTGTCATGACAGTAAGGAATTGAATTTCTTTGGAGTACCAAAAAAATTCAACTCTTATTATGGTGGATATGCGAGATTGAGATCTCCGGAGATGATTGCACTTAAAGAGAATGCCAACGTAAAAATAATAGTTGATGAAGAGGGGTATCTTCTTGATAGTACTTGTGGTAACATGTTACCCAGTGTTAAATCATATCGTCAGCTTTTGGGTATTAGCATTCAAATGAAAGCAAAGACGAAAAGAAAGGCCTACTCTTCTACTAATATCATAAACCATATATATTCCTGTCTAATATATATTCCTGTCTACGTGCCGGAACTGTTACCTGTGTAAAAATAGTGTGATAATAGACAGTGAAATTGCTAGAAAAATAAAAAGGGCATTGGCAGAAAATATCACTAAGGAATATAAAGATGAATCGATGAAAAACAAAGTACCAGCAAACGTTACTGCCATTGATCAAACAGTCAATGAATCAAATAATACCAAAGACGAAAAGCATATTGACCCTGTCGATGACACACCTATAAAAATTGTGTATGAGTCAAAATGGAAATAATGATTATTCTACTGATTACGAACTAAGAGAAGACAATAGCTAAAGTATCAAGAGAGAACATGGTGAACCATTTTATGGAACAGATTCAAAATGTCCAAAGTTGTTCATTGATATTAATAATATATAATAATATATATTTTTTGTATTAATATTCTACATGACATTATTTCATTAAAAATATATTATGCATTACATTGTTATGTCTTCATTATTTTTAGAGTAAGCTAGCATATCGAACGTTTAGAATGTCTATTAAAACATCGGAGATGTAAGGCAAGTAATTTACATGCATCATGTATCGGATAGATAGGCTAACATAGAGAAAATCTTAGTCTAAGAATGAAATAAATTCTCTTTCAACATACAGTGAAAGATAATTGTGATAGCACTGACATAATAAAAGTATCAGAATGACTGCTTTCATTATTGATGTCCCTTCACAGATAGGTTTGATAAACGTGGCATAATTTAAGTATCAAATTGAACAAATTATTAACATTCTTTATCGATATCATATGTCGGATACGTCAGATAACATTGACAAATTCAATCTATTACAATGAATAAATTCTCTACCATCATCCATTGTCGGATTTCTCATTATGAAAAAATTGTAAGTAAGTAAGTAGCAAACTTTTTCTTGAATTCAAGTCATGGATACATAATACAGATATTATAAAAAAAAATTGTAATTTCCAGACTTCATTTACATGCAATAGATACCGAGGATTCTATGACTCCTCCCCGCAATGACTTCTAAGGGTTTTATGACTCCTCCCCACAATGAATTCAGATGGTTTTAGGACTCATCCCTTTAGCCATAACTTCATTCAACCTTGAGTGAAGGTATAAAAGTTTGATGAAGTATTTCTCTACTTAACAACTACATTAATTGCTTCCAAGTTGATAGGACTGTATGACACCGAAATTATCGGTTTGAAAAAATCAACTTGTGGTGTTATATTTGAATGTGCATTTTTATTATTGTCTATGGAACACGAAGAAATTGACTGTTATCATTGGATAGTGAACTATTACACCACTTAATAATACTGATCAGGAACTAAAAAATTTTTAGGAGGAAGTCAATGAAATTTGCAGCTTTTTTGGGGTTGAAGCGCTATACGTAGATGGTAACTTACCTACAAAAAAAGTTTTGATTTAAGAATGTGACCCTAGATTCCAATTTTCAATCTAGAAGAAATAAAGTGTACTACATTTGATGAGGCTTATCACCGTCCCGAAGAAAAGGCGATTCCTCTCACGAAGTGGACACATGATGACATATAAGATCGCGATAATGGCAAAAAATACAATAAAAACTATCCAATATAATGGAGCCATCTGTTCTAGATGTTTAAGATTGAACTCTTATGTACTAATTTTGTTTAAATACGTGTTGTTTTTTTTTCTAAAAAAAAAAATCTGTTAATACATTTAAGTAATAAATACATTTAAGATTAACCCGTCTTTATTCTTTATAATAGTTCCATTCATTTCATTAAATAATGAAGAAATTGTAATTAAGTAACAATCGCTTTCTTGAATTCGATTCCTGGACACAATACAATTATTTAATTGAATAAATCATGATAAAATCGTAAGTAAGTAATAAATATCGTCCTAGAATATCGTGGGAGGGCTCATTGGAACGGAAATTAAAAGTTCTAGTGCCCTTTTTAAGTGACCAAAAAAATGGAGGGCCACTAGGCCCCCTGCCACGCACATTTTTTCCCCAGAGTCATCTGATCAAAATTTTGAGATAGCCATTTTGTTCAGCATGGTTGAAAATGTTATAACTATGTCTTTTGCGATGACTTAATCCCTTGAAGCTTCCTGAGGGAGGCCTGAAAACTATGAAATTCAATCCAATGTTAACATATAGTAGCCTATTGGTTATTGGGACCCGGCTCAATGGTAACCGAAACTCTAGAAAACGGTATTTTGATACAAATAGATACATCAAAAGATTTGAATTTTAACGCTGATTTCAAATATATAAGTTTCATCAAGTTTAATCCTACCCATCAAAAGATACGCGCCTGAGAAAATTTGGCTGATTTTCGAAAAAAGGGGGAAAGACCCCCTAAAAGTTATAGAACCTGAATGAAAATCACACCATTATTTTTTTTCCCAGGGGTGATTGTATCGACCCAGTGGTCCTAGAATATCGTGGGATGGCTCATTGGAATGGAAATTAAAAGTTCTAGTGCCCTTTTTAAGTGACCAAAAAAAATGGAGGGCAACTAGGCCCCCCCCCCACGCTCATTGTTTTCCCAATATTATAAGTATGTCTTTTAGGATGACTTAATCCCCCGAAGTTCCCGGGAGGAGGGCTCAAAGTTATGAACTTTACCCAATGTTAACACATAGTATTGGTTATTGGGACGTATACAGTACAGACGTTTTCAGGGGAGATTTTTCCTGGTAGTGGGGGGGGGGGTCGGGCAGGGACTTACGCAGGGGGGGCCTCCGCCCCCTCCCAGAAATCTCACTATTTTTTTCATTTTCCCATAATTTTCTCATTTTTCTCACAGAATAATGGGTTTGAACGATTTGCCCCCCCCCCGAAACAAATTGCCCTCCCCCCCGAAACAAATTCCTGCGTACGTGCTTGGGGTCGGGGGTTATGTAGGAGGATCTTTCCATGAAGGAAGTTTCCATGGGGGAAGGGACATTGCTATGAAGGGGACGCCGGACTTCCCAGCATTATTTAAAAAAAAGATCAGAAATTAAATATAAAAAAACAAGTTTTTCAACTGCAACAGCAGCAACATCAAAACTTTAAACGAACAGAAAATATTACATATATGATCGGACTCCCCCCCTAGTCAATACCTCACTCTTTAAGCCAGACATTTTTAGTACTTTCATAAGAGCTATTTATTCTAATTAACAGCCTTTGTGATTAAGCGGTCATTTTTAAAGAACTGGAACAAGATTTGAATTTTCGCTTAAAGAGCAAGGTATTGACTAGGGGGCGAACCCCCTAATATATATATTAAAAATATATGAATATAGAAGTTCGTTACGTAAGTTAATTCGTAAGTTACATACATCTATTACTAATAAAAACGTTCGTAAAAAAAATGAAACAAGTTTCGAGAAAGCCATTTAACCAAATAAAAGTAAATTAATATTAAAATTTTGTTTTAATTATTCATCTACTGTGAACAAAGATCAAAACCTGCATTTATTCAAAAGCGTTCACAAATTTAATAAAAAAAACAAGTTTTTTTAACTGAAAGTAAGGAGCGACATTAAAACTTAAAACGAACAGAAATTATTCCGTATATGAAAGGGGTTGTCCCCTCCTCAACGCCTTGCTCTTTACGCTAAAGTTTGACTTTCTCACGACTCTATTTTTTTTAAACAATAAAAAACTTTAGCGTAAAGAGCTAAAGTTAAAGGGAAAGGGACATATGCGTCCAATCCGTTTTTTTTTTTCCTATTGATGAAACGGGTTTACTTTGAAAACATTCATTCATATGTACCAGGTAGATTCACACTAAAACGAATTGGTGTGACGAAATCGATATCGACATCCCCACCTAACGTTGCGCTCGAGTAACAATGGCACCCTTGGTCCAGTGCCCAAGTTACATTAAAAGGCCAGGTCATAATATAAGCTTTCAATTTGGGAGGTTCAAGGAGGAGTCTTTGACAGTCTTGTGACCTCAGGGTACTAGATGTTGCAACGTTCTTACGTATCTACAGTTGCTTAGGAAGTTCGATCACCCCACAAATGATTACCAAAAATATGCACAAATTTAACATTTGGAATATTATCACACTTTTTTCAAAGCTTTGAAGAAAAGCAAAAAAGTCTAAATACCCTTAACTATGCTTGAAAGCTATTTTAAAAAGAAATTCTTTGGAGATTTCCATAGAAATGACCATAGCAGAAGCTTTGAGCCTGGGTGGGGATCAAAGAGGAGTCTAAGTATTCTGACCACAGGTGACTTATTGTTGCGACTTTCTTAAATTTGGTAATTCTTGTGAGCACTTGGAAATCAAAGCTTAAACTCAATAACTGATACTAAGTGTCCTAACATTTTGCTTGGATTAAAAGTGACGAACTAGGATAAACATTTCAACATCTTCCTGGAGCTACTTCAGTCTGCATATTATTTCATTTAATTACACTTAAAACGGATGAGCTTTTCATTTTTTACCTAAGAAAATAGCTGGCACTTAATTCTTCTTCATAGCGAATAAACTATTAAGTGTTTTTTGTGTCATTGGAATTAAAGTGTTCTCATGTGAAGTGTACATAATGTATTTTTCAATTTGATAAATTTAATCCTTTTAGATAAAATTTATAATTTGACCGATATTAGGTATTTATCATTTAATAGTCTGGGATGAATCCCCAAAAGAAAAAATGAATAATATCCAAAAGAGCAGCCAAAAGCGATAAAAAAGCAGCAGTTCAGCCTTAGCCTACATGACATATATTCTATAAAGAAGCCAAAAAAAAACTTTAAAATGCATTTGTTTAAATTGTTATTAAAAACCAGTTTTTAATACAAGAAGGCTTCTGAGGAATCCAAAAGAACAAAAAAAACAATCAATATCAAAGTCGCCCATTTCAACTGTTTTAAATGTGACAAAACAGATATAGGCAAAGGCCATTATGAAAAAATTAAGCTTCTAAGTTCAAAGTTATATTCAAAGTTTTTACCCAGATAACTGACGAATTTTGTGATACGTTATTTGAATTTTTGTATGCAGTAATGTTCGATGAAAAAAAAATACTAATTTTGATAATTATTTATGTTAAGAATACATAGCTAATAGATACTTCAACTACTCGTATTATGCAAGGGTTCTGAAACGCCACAGCCATTTCGTTTCTACCAGATTTCTACTTCTCTTGATGAATAACGAAGAAGACCAGTATCCAGCCAGCGACTTGTGAATTTTTGAACTCATGAATAGGCTCGAATCTGTTGTAAATTGAAGATGTGATTTGAGAAAGACTGATGAAAACATTAATGTTTGCGGTCAACATTGGTCGCGCCGGCGGCGTGCCGCAAACATCTTACCGGTGGCGCGCCGCCGGCGTCTTACCGGCGATGCGGCGCGGCGTGCTGTTTTTTGCCCCGCCGCCGCCGGTTTTCCCTCATCGACGCGGCGCCAGGGTCTAATTTTATCCCTAAGGACATAGTTCTTGGGCCTTCAAAATATGTTAAAGAAAAGGGCTATTTAAAATTTTTGATCGGACGATTTTAGGAAAAAGGTGGCGTGGGTGGGAGCCTAGTTGTCCTCCAATTATTTTGGTCACTTAAAAAGGGTACTAAAGGCTTTCATTTCCAATAGAACGAACCCTCTCTCGACGGTCTAGGCCCACTGGGTCAATACAAGCACCCCTAGGGAAAAAATAAACAAACAAAAAACAAATAAACACGCATCCGTGATCTTTCTTCTGGCAAAAATTACGAAATTCTACATTTTAGCATGTATGAGCTTGAAACCTCTACAGTAGTGTTCTTTGATACGCTGAATCTGAAGGTGTGATTTTTATTAAAGTTCTATGACTTCGAGGGGGTCTTTCCCCCTTTTTTTTAGAAAATCAGGCAAATTTTCTCAGGTTCGTAGGTTTTGACGGGTTAAACTAAACTCAATGAAACTTACATATTTGGAATCAGCATAATAAACCAATTCTTTTGATACATCAATTGGTATCAAAATTCAGTTTTTTAGTGTTACGGTTATTATTGAGCCGGGTCGCTCCGTACTTATTTACCACGAACATTACCAGGAACTGTTTGATTGTCCATCAAAATCCAAACAAAGATGTTTGAAATATGAAATATTTTGTTTTTCTTTTGCTATTGTATTTGTTTTTTTTAATGTCTGAATATATAAGGGATATAAGTTCGAGGGGGAGAATTGTCCTGTTGGGAAACAGGTAAATTTTACATGACTGTTATAAAATCAAAACGTGATATATGTTCAGGCGGGATGATTTTTTTAGTATCTCTACTCCTTCTGTAAACTATTCTAAGGTGTAGGAAATAGCATAAAGACAAGTCTACATCTGTTATAGTCTACAGAAGCCATCTTTCTGTAATTTTGGTTTGAGTATGGTTTTCTTTTAAGATTAAATACATTACAATTAAATATATTATTGATTAAACAAATTGATCCGTTTGCCAGGAATCCTTGGGGTTTTAAATTTACTGTATTTTGTTTCATTTTGCATGCACTTTAATTGCTCTTTTTGAGAATTTTTCCTAAAAGTATTTAAAAATGAACTTATTCCAACGTAAAAAATACTTGAAATTTATTTCCTGTCATCCAACCGCCACTGATATTTTGGCATTTGTCCCCCCCCTGGAAAATTTTCTGCCTAGGCCCTTGGTGTCTAGGGTTAATTTAAAGCTGGGATTTCGGAAGGGTAACTACCTCTCGAGAAGTTATTACGTTGGTAGACTCCAGGATGAAAATTTGAGAGAAACTTTCCAGGAACTGTTGAATACTAAACTTAAAAGTTTAAAATCCGAAAATGTGGAACATGGTTAGAATAAAATTAGAAAAATAATTTGTGAAGTTGCTGAAGGTGTCTTGGGGAAGAAAGCTAGGATTGCAGCTAAGAATATTTGTGAAAAAGCTTTATGTTTAATTGAAAGATTCATCCTATTTATTTTTATTTCCTTAGCATTAACAAAACTTGACTTTATAGAAAGGTCCATATAATGCCCAAGTGCCAATTTGATTTAAGGTAATAAACTGGAATGGATATGAAAGTGACCTAGTTTAGAGGGTAGAAATTTCCCAAAGAAGCAATTATGATTGACTTTACCAAAGGTTATTCAAAAGTATAAGAAGGGAATTAGGTCTTGTGAAGGAGATTAATTGAGAAAAGGAGATTTTGCAAATTTTTTTACTAACAAGAAAATATGAGTAAAATATAGATTAGTGGCTTCTGCTGATCTTAGAAAGCAATTAAGTAGGATATATAAAACTCAGCAATGGATCCAGAGCACTAATGATTCTCAGAAAGTAGCTACATACACATCTACTCCTTCTACATCAAAGGGAACTTATCTTTTCAAGCACTATACTATAAAAGTCAAATCTTAAGAAAAAGATCTACTGCTAAATTGCAGCACAAGTAAAAATTCTTGTGCCTCAAATGTTTGATAAATTCTGATTTATAAGGATTTATATATTTATTTAATAAATTGTTGAAACAGATTCTTAATATGGCTCAAAGTTCTATAGAAATAATGAAACTGGATGTATCTGTCAAAAGTTAGACCTACTTAAAAAGAAACACCATAAAATCATGAAAGCATCATTACAAGCCATACAGTAGGCTACTTACCTCCATCATTTATACAACCCCTTCACTTTACTTTACCAACACTCCCTCCCCCTAATGTGCAAATATATAGCCTTTATTTTCAATAGTTTTTCAGTTTTTAATTTTGTTAATGTTTATTCTTTGCTGCTTAATCAATAAAAAAAAATTATTGATTCATGGAAAAATCTATGTAATATAAATAATTTCACCAATAATTTTGTACAATCGGGGGGGGGGGTGAAGTATATTCAGGGATGATCCAGGCTAAGCAAGTATTTTATAATTCTATTTATATTTAAAAAAAAAAAACAGAAGTCTAAATGGGAAATTGAAAACCCAAAAATTAGTATAAATTTTTATTTTGCTAAAATTTAAATAAATAGGCTAGTGAATTAGGCTATCATATATGCAGTCCTTGAAAAGAGATGTTAGCTTGGCAATACCTTCCTGGATACATTTCATACCTCGGATCCTGAAAGTCTTATTTACCTAGCTCAACTACTTCCCAAGACACCAATAAGCCTCTCAATGAGAACTTAACCAGAAGTTTACTTAAAAATCTTCTAGCATCAATTGACAGCCAAAAAATCAACTTTCTGTCTTAATTTTTTTCTATATGACTTAAGATTTTAAGAATACTAAGGTCGATAACATTGACAAAGGCAATTTTAAGCATTTTTTGCTCTTTTTGCTAACATCAGTGAGCTGTAAGATCAAACAGTTCGTGGTAACGAACTGTAAGTAAGGAGCGACCCGGCTCAATGGTAACCGAAACTCTAAAAAACGGAATTTTGATACCAATAGATATATCAAAAGAATCAGATTTTAATTCTGATTTCAAATATATAAGTTTTATCAAGTTTAATTTTATCTATCAAAAGTTACGCGCCTGAGAAAATTTGGCTGATTTTCGAAAAAAGGGGGACCCCCTAAAAGTTATAGAACCTTAATGAAAATCACACCATCATATTCAGCGTATCAGAGAACCCTACTGTAGAGGTTTCAAGCTCCTATCTACACTTCATTTTTTGCCAGAAGAAAGATCACGGATGCGTGTTTATTTGTTGTTTTTTTTTGTTTTTCCCCAGGGGTGATCGTATCGACCCAGTGGTCCTAGAATATCGTGAGAGGGCTCATTGGAACGGAAATTAAAAGTTCTAGTGCCCTTTTAAAGTGACCAAAAAAAATGGAGGGCAACTAGGCCCCCTCCCACGCTCATTTTTTTCCCAAAGTCATCTGATCAAAATTTTGAGATAGCCATTTTGTTCAGCATGGTCGAAAATATTATAACTATGTCTTTTAGGATGACTTAATTCCTCGAAACCCCCAGGAGGAGGGCTGAAAGTTATGAACTTTACCCAATGTTAACATATAGTAGCCTATTGGTTATTGGGACCCGGCTCAATGGTAACCGAAACTCTAGAAAACGGTATTTTGATACAAATAGATACATAAAAAAAATCGGATTTTAATACTGATTTCAAATATATAAGTTTCATCAAGTTTAATTCTACCCATCAAAAGTTACGTGGATAAGAAAATTTGGCTGATTTTCGAAAAAAGGGGGAAAGACCCCCTAAAAGCTATAGAACCTAAATGAAAATCACACCATCATATTCCGCGTACCAGAGAACCTTAATGTAGAGGTTTCAAGCTTCTATCTACAAAAATGTGGAAATTTGCATTTTTTGCCAGAAGGAAGATCACGGGTGCGTGTTTATTTTTTTTCCCAGGGGTGATCTTATCAACCCAGTGGTCCTAGAATATCGTGGGATGGCTCATTGGAATGGAAATTCATTTCTAGTGCCCTTTTTAAGTGACCAAAAAAAATGGAAGGCAACTAGGCCCCCTCCCACGCTCTTTGTTTTCCCAAAGTCACCTGATCCAAATTTTGAGATAGCCATTTTGTTCAGCATGTTCGAAAATATTATAAGTATGTCTTTTAGGATGACTTAATCCCCCGAAGTTCCCGGGAGGAGGGCTGAAAGTTATGAACTTTACCCAATGTTAACACATGGCATTGGTTATTGGGAAGTATACAGTACAGACGTTTTCAGGGGAGATTTTTCCTGGTAGTGGGGGGGGTCGGGCAGGGACTTACGCAGGGGGGCCTCCGCCCCCCCCCAGAAATCTCACTATTTTTTTCATTTTCCCATAATTTTCTCATTTTTCTCACAGAATAATGGGTTTGAAGGATGTCCCCCCCCCCCGAAACAAATTCCTGCGTACGTGCCTGGGGTCGGGGGTTATGTAGGAGGATTTTTTCATGAAGGAAGTTTTCATGGGGGAAGGGACATTGCTATGAAGGGGACGCCGGACTTCCCAGCATTATTTAAAAAAAGATAAGAAATTAAATATAAAAGAAGAAGTTTTTCAACTGCAACAGCAGTAACATCAAAACTTTAAACGAACAGAAAATATAACATATATGATTGGGTTCACCCCCTAGTCAATACCTCACTCTTTAAGCCAGAGATTTTTTAGTACTTTCATAAGAGCTATTTATTCTAATTAACAGCCTTTGTGATTAAGCGGTCATTTTTAAAGAACTGGAACAAGATTTGAACTTTCGCTTAAAGAGCAAGGTATTGACTAGGGGCGAACCCTCTAATATATATATTAAAAATATATGAATATAGAAGTTCGTTACATAATTTAATTCGTAAGTTACGTATATCTATTACTAATAAAAACGTTCGTAAATAAAATGAAACAAGTTTCGAGAAAGCCATTTAACCAAATGAAAGTAAATTAATATGAAGATTTTGTTTTAATTATTCATGTAATGTGAGCCAAGATCAAAACCTGCATTTATTCAAAGACGTTCAAAAATTAAATAAAAAAAACAAGTTTTTTTAACTGAAAGTAAGGAGCGACATTAAAACGAACAGAAATTATTCCGTATATGAACGGGGCTGTCCCCTCCTCAACGCCTTACTCTTTACGCTAAAGTTTGAATTTCTCACAACTCTATTTTTTTTAAACAATAAAAAACTTTAGCGTAAAGAGTGATGTGTTGAAGTGGGGACAGTCCCTTTTATATAAGGAATAATTTTTGTTCGTTTTAAGTTTTAATGTTGCTCCTTACTTTCAGTTAAAAAAACTTTTTTTTTATTTAATCTTAGAACAAAGATGAGTTAAAAAACGATAATCTTTGCTGAAAGATGCAAGATAAGTGCTAAAAAACGGGCCTATTTATTCAGGTTAACAATGCAAGCGGAAAAAAAGTAACTTCTAGTTTTTGAGATTTGAAGATGGACAAATTTTTGCTAAGAATGAAGCACTTTTGGATACTCAGACTAGTTTATGATAACGCTGGTTTGAAAGACGCAAAAATATTAAAAATATATTACATGATTTTGGACCTTTATTTATAAATAATTTGGCACAGGTAGTTCAACATAGTAACATCAAAATGATGTAAAGATTTACAGGAGCACATCTTCCCTAAATAATGTTGCTCTTCTACAGGATGATTTAAAAGTGTTGGTTAATTGGGTTAACTTAAATTCAATGACAAAGCCAGTGGTTGGCAAACTTATTAGCCTAAGAGTCAAATGTGAACATTACAAAAAAATTTAAGGAATTGTTAGCCATACCTGCTTGTTTAGTGAACTTTTTTTGCACTAAATAAGTAAGCCTAATTGGCTACACTAAATAAAACTAAATTTCAAAGATTCCAAGTTCTCATCAATAAGATGACTTCTCAGTTTATTCTTGATAATATTTATGCTTAAAAAACAAAATGTTTGCATATACATGCAAGACCAAAAAAGGAGAGACCACAAATGCTCATTTTATTGTAAGAGTCAGGAATAGGCCTACTATTCAAAACATTGAAACTAGGCTACTTGTGTCTTCCTTCTCCGGGTCATTTAAAGCAGACCACTTGTGCTGTAAACTAAGACTGTGTTTTTTGTTCTCGAATATTTCCATTTCAACACAGAGACATTTGAATTTAGAGTGCCATATCTCCTTGTTTTTTTCAGTTAATTAAAAAAACTTTTTCCACAAAATAAGTTTTTCAAAGAAATGTAGCTTAGAGCTCCATTAAACCAAAAATGAGCAAAAATAAAATCAAATAATCTACCAAGCATGACACTACCACAAATCAGCATCAATAAATAAATGAAACCCAAAACAAACAGAAATTACAATAAATAACCAAGTCAAACTCAAAACATGCATAAATTAACATGAGAAATGCTCAAAACCCCTATGCCTTCCCAAGGCCAGAACAAAATTTGCACTTTACTGAGAAAATATAAATGTTTTTACTTTTATAACTTTAATAAATCAAATAATATTAATATTTTCATTATTAAATATCAGTATAATAATAATAATAATAATTTTATTATAAGCCAAAAAACAGGCCATACAGAACAGTATTCTTAATTACACTCCACAAGAAAAATAACATAAATATCAAGTTTCACTCATTGATGTCTACACTTCATTTACATATTTACATAACTGCCTGATTGACCTTTTTACAGTCGTTTTCAGGATCCCTGGGAACTCCAAGTTACCACCCTCAAAATACTTTTCCCTTAATAGAGAAAGTTGCTGGCACTCGGTGAGAATATGGGCCACATCCTCAATACCTAGGTTACATCTGGGGCAAGAGTAATCCGCATTTGCATCTGGGGCCACTCTATTTCTTTCAAATACTCTTTTTCTATTTTTTAGTGGCAGGCAATTCGCTCGAATCCGAAACCAAGTCCTCAATGTCTCCCCCAGTAATCCTAGTTTAAAATAATATTCCAATCCAAATATCTCTTTTACATGGGAATAAAACTTCAATGTTTCAGATGTTTTAACTGCCTGGGTCCACATTTGGACTTCCTGGTCTTTTATTCTTTCTACAATCATAGCCAAAAACGTATCACCCTGATCTGAGGGTCCTAGCCCCTCATTCCAAATATATGATAATCCTAATCCATCTAAAACATTTTATTTGATATATATATATATATATATATATATATATATATATATATATGTATATATATATATATATATATATATATATATATATATATATATATATATATATATATATATATATATATATATATATATATATATATATATATATATATATATATATATATATATATATATATATATATATATATATATATATATATTAAACAGACAATGGACATTCATTTGTATTTTTTTTGTGCATTCACTATTATTGAATACATAATAGACATTATCCAAGGAACTGGGCACCCGAAAGACATTTCTAATTTCCCTTTGAAGGAGCTGTCAAATGTCTCCCTGATTTTGTGTTAGCCTGTTAGCCCTACTAATGTTGCAGTAGCCTACTGGTGAACAAACAATTTTTGAAACTTAAAAAGGGGGCTGGGAGGGGGATAAGGACCTACAGACAAACCATTTCTAATATAATCAACAGCCTTCCTTATTGCAGCCAACTCAATTGAAAAAAATGACAATTTTCCCCTTCTTTTAAAACTACAAGCAACATTTAGTCTTGGTATGGTAAAAGCACACCCAGAGTTAGTATCAGTCTTAGAGCCATCAGTAAAAATTTTAGTATGTCCAGTCCATTGTTAGGCCCATCTAAACCAAAGATTTCTTATTTATAATCTAAGCTCATCAAGTCTCTTACCTAATGGTGGCATAACCTTAATTAACCTACCAAACCCCTTAGATCCCTGACTACTAATATCCACAAAATGTTCCACCTTTGGCAGGGGGAGACCACATTGGGTTATGTTTTTTATCATTTGGTAAAATGGGGGACTCTGTTCTTGGGGTACTGATGCTAGCTTTTGTGTGTCTACTATGGTTACCCTATAATTCTTTGCTCTTCACTTTTGAAATGTTCTGATTCCTGCTCTGCTGTTGCTTGTAATTCTTGTTACTGCTTATCTTCTAACTACACATATTTCTTTGTTCTCACTGCCACATATCTTCTAAACACATATTTATTTGTTCTTCTTTTTCATTTTTGATTTGTTCTGATCATTATTGTTGCATTTTTTTTTTTGCATTATAGTAGATTGAGAAGCAGTTGTATAGCCTAAGTTGATGAGGAAGGGTTAGTTGGTAAGACACTATGTGTCTGTTTTGAAGCTAGTCTTCAAACACTTTCACCATGGAAATAAGCATAGCCAAGGCTACTTGATACTCCTTAGAATAAATTTGTTATATTATTTATTCTATATCAATTGGAATAACCATTTTTGAGGAAAAAGTAGGTGTTAAGTCTATCCTGTAACAAAGAAAAAATATATACATATAGATCCCGGTGCCACGCTGATGAGGGAAGACTTGTGGTGGAGGGGCTAAAAACAACCACGGCAGTGCGCCGCCAGTAAGATGTCGGCAGCACGCCGCCAGTGCAATCAGTGTTAACCACAAACATTAATGTTTTCATCAGTCGTTCTCAAATCACAGCTTAAATTTACAAGTTTAATTTCTCTACTCATTGACAGTACACTTTCATAGGATACTCCACCTAGTAGCTACTGGTAGCAACCAAACTGTCATATTCTTCCCTAATACTTCCCTCGCCCCTTCTCCCCTGTGGATAACACCTTGATAGGAAACCGTCTCTGCTTTAATTCAAATGATAATTAACTTTTTGGCATCCCTGCTTGAAAAAATAAATAAATTTGAGATATTATCAATTAAATAAAAAACCTCCCTACCCCCCCCCCCCCCTCTGGATACCTTGATAGAATACCGTCTCTACTTTAAATAATGATAAAAAAAAACTTTTTGGCATCCCTGCTTTCAATAAAAAAAAAACAAGGTACTATCACTTAAACGTAATTACTCCCTATGCCCCCCCCTCTGTATACCATCTAGATAGAATACCGTCTCTGCTTTAAATTAAAAAAGTAATTAACTTATTGACATCCCTGCTTTCCATAAAAATTAAAGTATTATCATTTAAATATGATAGCCTCCTACCCCCCTTCTGGATACCACCATGATAGGATACTGTCTCTGCTTTAGATTAAAGAAAATAAGTAACTTTTTAGCATCCCTGCTTTCAATAAAAATATTTGAAAAATTATCGTTTAAATGTAATACCTCCCTACCCCCTCCCCCTCTGGATACCACCTTGTTTGGATACCATCTCAGCTTTACATTAAAAAATAATTTACTTAATAATTAACTGGGTCACTATATGGTTCAAACAAACACGCGAAATCATAGGCAGCGCCGATGTGGGCACAATGTGTTTTTTTTTTCTCCACCTGGGCACTTCGTACTGAAGGAGTTGTCGCAGAAACTTCGAAAAGGGCTCATTCAATTGGAAATTAGAGTGGCTAGGGCCCTTTTTAATACTAGAAAGTGATTGGAGGGCAACTAGCCCCCCCCCCCCCACGCCCATCATTCCCCCAAACACATCCAGTCAAAATTTTCAGACAGCCATTTTGTTCAGCATAGTTGATTTCCAGATAGAAAATATCTTTTTGAGGAGGACACTTCCCCACAACCCTTGGGACAAGGGTTATCAGTTATGCCCTGGGGGCTTATAAGGTTTTTATAGAGGGTGTTGTCCTAGAAACTTCAAAAAAGGCTCATTCGATTGGAAATTCAAAGGGCTATTGCCCTTTTTAATAGTCGAAAGTTATTGGAGGGCAACTAGCCCCCTCCCCCCTCCAAGCCCATCATTCCTCCAAACACATCCAATCAAAATTTTGAGATAGCTATTTTGTTCGGCATAGTTAATTTTCGGGTAGAAAATATTCTTTTTGAGGAGGACACTCCCCCATAACCCTCGGGGCAAGGGTTTTAAGTTAAGCCCTGGGGGCATATAAGGTTTTTATAGAAGGCGTTGTCGTAGAAACTTTAAAAAATAATCATTCGATTGGAAATTCAACAGGCTAGTGCCCGTTTTAATAGTCGTAGACTGTCGCCCCCCCCCCCCTCCGAAACAAAATCCTGGATACGCCACTATATATATATATATATATATATATATATATATATATATATATATATATATATATATATATATATATATAAAACAGGGTACATCTTCAATTGGATCAAGAAAAAAAAAAAACAAAGCACCTTTTCTTCCAGATGTCATTTTGGTCTTGGAAAGGGTTTTTTAGAACCATTCTTGTGTAGTTTTTTTTATTCCTAATTCATTGTTTATCATCCCTAATTTTTACTTTTACTATTGTAAATTTTTACTTTGTTTCCCCCTTGACATGGTAATAGTAAAATAATTTGTAAGTTGGAAAAACCTAACATAACAGCAAATCTGACCATGCTGCATGGAAACCTATCGGATTCATTTGTTTACTAATTTTTGCCCTATCATCCTTTAGTTTGTCTCTTTAGTTAATTTTATTGTTGTATAATTATTGTGTATTTTCTCTTTTCTCATTATTTTACTCCACAGATGTCATCTTTGTATGTGACATGGGTGAAAAAAAATAACTAATCAGACAATTATTACTTAAATAATTTCAAGATATGCTCCGTATCTCACAGGGATATATGGCGGGAGAAGGATCTTGAAGTTTTTTACTGTTTGTTTCCAAAATACCTAAAATTTTAATTCAAGGTAGCCTCCTACCAGTGTGCAAAAAAAAAAAACAATCAGGAAAACATTTGCGGGATAGAACAGCTGACCCGAAAAGGTTATGCACTTTCTGTCTAAGATCAACCTGAAAATTTAGGAAAGCAATTTCTAAACAAAAATTTTGATATAAAAAATGCTGAAAGATTATAATTCAGCGAGCTCAAAATGTGTAAGCTATATGAGTAATTATTGTGACTTTAGTGATGTTTGGTTTCTTTTTTTGACTAAATATTATTGCTCTTATTTTTATTTCATATATTTTAATCATAGATTTTTAGTATGCCCAAAGTTCAGATGAAAAAAGTCAAGAAGAATGAAGATGAAGAAATGGGTGATTATGAAGTACTTATGAAGATCAATAAAACACAGCAAGAGATATCAAATATGAAGAGCAAAATTCAAAAGTTGCAAGAAGAGAAGAAGGTATTTATGAATTTGACCTAATATTTTGCCAACATTTTTTTTCTAAGCGTAGAGAAATGATGACTATTAACAAAATAGTAATAATGTACTAAAAACTGCTGGCTCTAGAATCTTTTGAGGTTTACTACTATCTCTTTGGTGATAAATAAAAATAATAATTTGTTCCTCATCTTAAGAAATGATTTTGAATCAGGAGCTATATAGCTTGCACTTATGTAATTGGCAAGACTAGCAATATATTACTTAGTGTAAATCTATCTTTTAGTGTGGTAATATCCTCTTATCATAGCTCTGTGGTCTCTCTCCTAAATAGCCTATATGCCTGCTGTAAGGTTAGCTAAAATTTTGCGTATATGCCTGGTCTTATTTTTATTTATATCAAAACAATTTTAGAGCCTGATTAAGATACACCAGAAAAAATCAATTCAGCAAAGAAGATGCTATTGCAAAACTGAATATAGAAATTACCTTAATATTTTTGTCGACTTAAGGGAAAGGAGCAAAGGAAGGAACTAGGCTAGTCTAAATTGACAATGTGCAGATCATTAAATGTCGAAGCTTTTACTGAACTTCCGTAAGAATTTTATAAAAAAAAAACCCACCAAAATTATCAATAGGGATCAATCTCTTATTATCGATTCAAATGTTCCATAATATGGCTGCTAATCAGCTGCCTTGTTATTGTGGTTTCAAACAGTTCGTCGTAACAAACTGTAAGTAAGGAGCAATGCTGCTCAATAGTAACCGAATCTCTAAGGAGTAGAGTCTTGATAACAATGGATACATCAATTGAATCAAATTTTGATGCTTATTCAAAATATGTAAAACTAATCAAGTTTAATGTTACCCATCATAACTTCAAAGCTTGAGAGAATTTGCCCAAGTCTTGGAAAAAGGGATGAAACACCCTAAAATAATCAAGTGATCTTAATGAAAATCACACCATCAGATTCAGCATATCAGAGAACCCTAATTTAGAGGTTTCAAGCTCCTATATACAAAAATACGAAATTTCGCACTGTTTGCGAGAAACAAGATCATAGACGCGCGTTTATTTAATTTTTTTTTTGGTGTGTTTTTCCCTGTTGTGATCGCAGCAAACCAGTGATCTTAGAAGATCGGGAGAGGGTTCATTTGATCGGAAATCTAAATTTCTAGTGCCTTTCTGAAGTAATCAAAAATATTGGAGGGCAGCTAGCCACCCTCCGTGCTCCTTTTTTTTCCCAAAGTTGACCGATCAAAATTTTTAGATATCTATTTTGTTCAGCATAGTCAAAGATCTAGTCTTTGAGGATGAACCCCCACAGCCCTCGGGGGAAGGGCTGCAAGCTACGAATTAACCTATTTCTTACATATAGTATAGACTATTGTGAAGTATACATATGGGCGTACGTAGATTTTTCTCTAGGGGGGGGAGCCAATGTTGTGATGAAGGGCGGGGTCTGAAGTAACATTGGTAGTTCACAAAGCCTAACATTGCCAGCAAGTTCTATCATACCTATGAAATCTTTTTTAATAAGTAATCACCAAAAATCATAAATCATCAATAATCTTCAGCATTAATCAATCTTCTTGGATTAGAGCTAAATTTTTCCAAGACATTATTGATAGTTGCTTTTTGTTTGACTTTTATTCTGTCATTCCATTTTTTCAGCCATCTACCTTTTATCAACTGTTTTTTTAGCCATCTACCTTTTTTCAACAGCTTTTTCAGCCATATCTAGTGTAAATTTTAAGTTCTGGGGGGGCAGCTGCCCTCCTTCCCTACGCCCATGAGTATACGGATAGAAGTGGTAAATTTTATTTTAAGAGCTTTGTCTGCCAAGTGCTTAGGAATCTTCTGTCTTATTTTTTTTGTCGGGGGGGGGGGAGACAAATTGTATGGTGAATGCTGGAAATTAGAAAACTATTGCAGAATCTTCCAAATTTTTAAGGGGGAAAGGGTATACTGATCCAAAGTTCCCACATTACATGCGTGCCAAAGTTTGATATTAAAATTTTTGTCAAAAACGTCCCAAATATTTTACATTCATTTAAGTTTGAATTGATTTATCCTTTGCAGAGTTGTGTTTCCACGTTTATAGAAAATGACAACAAGAGCCCCTCTCCCGTTCTTGGACCACTGCCAATTAGAATACTCCACGAAGAAGAAATTCATATCCTTCCTCAAGGCTTACTTTCACCAGAAACAAGGCACTCTGCTCCTATTCACTTATGGCCTATTCAGAGACCTTCTCAAAGCACATCACTTTCTCCCAACTTGGGTCCTGTTTCCGCACCGGCGGCGTCAATTTCTTCTGTGCCGTCCTTGAATGATATCCAGGTAAGATTGTTGGCTTTCATCTTATATAGGTTCCCTGTTTGTTAATTTTATTTTAACTTTGTAATGTAATGTAATCGAATTAACGACGCTTCTTGACTACTATAGTCCCTGCGTCGGCCCTGCAGTCTGTTGCTACAGCAAGGTTCTATCGCTGGGTCCCATATTACTAAGCTAAGGTCAATTAAAAATGCATTAAAAATTTGTTTAAATTCCCTTTTGTTATGTTTTGCGAGTCAAACAAACATTTTTTCAAGGGGGGTGGGGTGAAAACCTCCTATCCCCCCTGGATACGCCCTTGCCTTCGTCCATAAAAGTGTTTTCCATTATATCCTTGAATTGTAACTTATGGCCGTTTGAGGTACTGCTCCCAAAGTTATTTTCAAATGTTTGCATTATTTAGCTTTCCCATATGTATATTTTTTTTTTTGGGGGGGGGGGATTCTGGCAGGGGAAAGGGGGGGGTTAAGTCAGAGGATCTTTCCATGGAGAATTTTTTCGTGGGGTAAGGAAATTTTCAATGGAGGGGAGCTGGATTTCCCGGCATTATTCAAAAAAGTGATCAGAAATTGAATTAAAAACAAACACGTTTTTTCAATTGAAAGTAAGGAGCATCATTAAAACTTAAAACGAACAGAAATTATCATGGATGTGATGGGGTTTGTCCCCTCCACAATACTTTGCTCTTTACGCTAAAATGTTTTTTAGAACTTTAAAAAAGCTTATTACGGTACCTAATTAAACTTTTCTAATTGTGCTTCAGGAGTCATTCTTAAATAATTGCAACAAAAAGTCAAACTTTAGTGGAAAGAGCAAGGTCTTGAGAAGGGGGCAGCCTCCTTCATATCCGTAATGATTTCGGATCGTTTTAAGTTTTAATGTTTCTCCTTACTTTCGGTTGAAAAATCTTGTTTCTTTATCTAATGCCACCATAACACTACCTAGTTAGGTAGCACTGCTTCATGTAAATTGGTGTTCATAAATTTTGTCAATCCAGTTTCTGTCAAACTCTATTAACCCAGTCTCGGTTAACTATGGTTTCTGAGACACAGCAAAGAGAATAGCTTTTGGATTTCATTGGCTGCCAGTGAAGTTTTCACTAAAGCGTCCCTTTTTGTTTTCAGTAATGAGTGTCCTAGATGGTTTATTTGCTTGAATCTACGCTAAACCATAAAAATCACTTGTTTTAGAACAAATCACTTACAATGACAAGTCAAAAAAAGAAAAAGATCACTAGACAAAAAATCTCTAGAAATAGTGATAAAACACTAGGAATGTCGACACAGGTGACGAATTACCCTTAACCAGTAATTGGGAAAGAGAGGTCAACAGGAATCATTTTTCCGGTACAGTGGTCAATTAGGTTAGAAAAAAATTTTTGACTGGTGAAATCATTAGCAATTAGTCCAACTCGGAAACAATCAGTTCCATAGAAAAAGAAGAAAAAAGGACGAAATAGGCGCCAATTTGTGGCAGAAGAATCTTACCTTTCAGGCTAATACAATCCAGGAAAACTTTCCAACCATGTGTTAGGGCTCTGCAACCATTTAGCCGATTGTAGAATCATTTTTCCAGTGTGGGCTATACCAGTGTCACTTTTCATGCTGCTCGAACTAAACTGGCCTCTACTGTAAAATATTTTGTATATCAAACTTTATAGAAATTGAAGTAAATCTTATAGAAATTAAAAAGACATGCACTAAAGCGAAATGATCTAATCGTTGACCAGCTTACTGTAAAACAGTTTTGCTCACGTTCCCCCTTTGTCTTGTCAAAGTTTTAAGACAACTAGTTTTAAGACTAGCTGTGCCTGCAAAGTTTTAAGACTAGCTGTGCCTGCAAAGTAGGGAGGGTTTAAGGAGGGATGAGATACAAGTGGACGTTTAGCTATGTCGTGGGGGGAGAGGGTATTGCTAATTCAAAAGACACTAGTAGAATGGCCTTATTGACTACAGAACGTACCACGTGGTTTATGGTTTTCTCAGTGAGAATGAAAAAACAGGAATTTTCTCACTTGGAAAAACAGGAATTTTGTTCCATTTATGGTTGTTTTCATGGATGGTTATGTGTGTTGTTAGAATTATTTGATGTTTTTCTAGGATGTCAACATCAAATTATGGATGTTTTATGTTTTTTGTCAGTGAGAATTTGAAAAACATTAACTTTCTCACCTTTTTGTCTGTTTTTATGGATTGTTATGTATGTTGTTCGATTTATTTGATGTTTTTCATGTCTGTTTTATGGATGATCCAGAAATAGTATTTGATGTTGTCACGAGTCAGAACACCTGTGCTGTCGACCTCAATTCACCTATCGTGAATCAATAATTCCCCTTAGAAACAACAAATTAATTTCCCCTTTCTTGACAGATCAATCAATCAATGACATCATCTGTCAGACTTTAAAAATTTTCGCATAGAAACGATTCTCCAGGAATAGATCCAAGTCATTAATGTCTTTGCCTCGGGAACAACTCTTTTGGTCGAACTCCAAAGGATATTAATAACCAAAGGCCATGGAAACAATTAGGCAAGAAAAATCTTAGCGATGAATTGTTTTAGCGCGCGAAAAGGCTTCTTATTAATTTGAAATGCGTTGGCGCAGAGATGCCAATAACAAAGGAACACGCTGAATTTACGTTTAGGGATTATTTGGGCGAAACCGTTTTAGACAGGTTATGGAACTATTTCGGCGAAACAGATAGAGACATTTTAAAAGAAGATTTTTGAAGAGATTTTAGAAGAGAATTTAATGGTGAAACTCTGTGGTCGCTATAATACACAAGTTTCATTTGAACAGTGTTGTGAGGTCCTCTAACCCAACCCCAAAGGGTTCCAATCCTCCTACCCCAACCCCGAAGGCAGCCCCCGGTCCTCAAAGGCCCCCCAAGCTCCCAAAGGGCCACTGGCGCCCCCAAAGGCCCACCCAGACCCCCAAAGGCCATCCCCGGGCCTCCCAAAGGCCCATCGAACTCCCAAAGGACCAACGGGGTCCCCAAGGGCCTCCACCGGTCCCCAAATGTCCCCCAGGCACCCAAAGGCCCTCCCTGTGCCCCAAAGGTCCTCCCTGTGCCCCAAAGGCCCTCCCTGTGCCCCAAAGGCCCTCCCCCGACCTCCAAATGTCCCCTGGACCAGAGAAGCGCTGCCGGGATGCGCCATGGGCCAGGAAAGTGCCGCAGGAGGCGCTGCCGTGCTGCGCCATGGGTCAGAAAAGTGTAGCAGGTGATGTAGCGCAGGGAGGCACCACAGCAAAGTGCTGCATGATGCGCTGCAGGGATGTTCCGCAAAAAAAAAGTAAACTCAAAAGTAAAAATTTCGATCACAGAAGGGCACCCTCCCCCAAGGGTACCCCCAACACCCTCCCCGGGTCCCCCAAAGAGGCCTCTCTCCCTTTTTTTTAATACTTTTTTATGGCTTTATTATATCCTTTCTGAACAAGTTCCATTCATAATGTCATTCCTAACCCCATTTTCCAACCTCAAAGAGTCCCCTCCCCAATTCATAAATACTTTCTTGAATTTTTTAACATGGTATTTTTTTAAACTTTTTACGTATCTTAAAATAACATGAAATATGCGTACGGCTCTACCAATCGTACTCTATGCTTGTTCATGGACACGACGCGGCTTTTCCACTGGTACTCTATGACAGGTTATCGACACTAGCGAGTTTATTGCATGCATTAAATCAATATTTTTTACGCAGTGGAAGGATCAACACACAATTCATATCTGTAAAAAGTGAAGATGAATTATTCGACGAAAGTATGCGCACATGAAAAAATCATTGTCGTGTTGAACGCTGACAAGGAGAAATACCTGAACTATGAAACGAGTGCAAGTGGAGATCTTATTGGCAATGTATGCATACGTTGTCATGACAGTGACGAGTTAAATTCCTTTGGTGTACCCAAGAATTTCCATCATGCAAGTGGTGGATATGCAAGAGTAACATTACCAGAGAAATTAGTAGTCAAAGAGAATGCCAACTTAAAAATAGTAGTTGATGAAGAGGGACAACTTCTAGCTAATGGTTCTGGTAGCATGTTAGCCGTTGATAGATCTTATCGCAATTCTTCCGGTGTTAGCATTCGAATGAAAGCAAAAGGAAAAAGAAGACAAGCATACAGCTGCATCAACATCATAAATCATATCATGTCATTGTGCCAAAACTGCTATCTATGTAAAAATAATGTGACAATAGACAGTGAAATCGCAGGCAGAATAAAAAGGACTTTAGCAGACAATATCATCAATGAATATAAACATGAATTGACGGAAAGTGAAGCGCAAGTGTACTAATAATGTTTAATAATGTATTTAAAATATTTTTATATCAATATTCTACATGTCCTTATTTCATTAAAAATATCTTATGCATTATTTTGTTAAGTGGTCATTATTTTTAGGGTATGCTAGAACGTCAAACGTTAAGAATATCTATTAAAAAGGTGAGAGATGTAAGAAAAATAATTTTAGAGATAATGATACTACTAGCAGGCTCAATTTTTCATAGAAGATAAAAAAGTTCAAGGTCTCTTCTGAATTTTACCAAAGAACACAATTCAATTCTAATTTCACAGAGAAAATAAAAAGCTTACTCTTCACTTTTAAGTTTACCAAGACATAAAAAATTTAAAGTTCACTTATAAATTTTTACGTAGAAGATATGAAAATTTATACTATGATAGGGATTATTTTCCGTGAAGTTAAAAAATTTCAATCTCATTCTAAATAATCTTGAATACAGGACTGACCGGTCCCAATGAGATGAAAAGATTTAAAGGTCTAGTCCGAATACTTCCCCAGACTGATAAACTCTCGACTGAAATTCCTAGTTTTCTCATTGAACATTAAAAGTTTTATTGATCAATTCCATTTCCCCAAAGTAATATAAAATTTTCCACTTCAATTCAGATTTTTCTCAAAGAGATGAAAAAATTAAAAATATTGTTCCAAATTTTTCTTAGAAGATAGAAAAGATCAAGTTCTAATCTGAATTTTACCAAAGAACACAATTCAATTCTAATTTTTCCAGAGGAAATAAAAAGCTTCCACTTCAGTTTTAAGTTTACCAAACATTAAAAAATTTAAAGTTCAGTTCTAAATTTTTCCTTAGAAGATAAGAATAGTTATACTTTGAATGTGATTATTTTCTATGAAGATAAAAAGTTTCACTTTAATTCTAAATTTTCTTCAATTCAATTCCGACCTTTCTCAAAGAGAGGAAAAAATTTAAAGTTCTGTTCAATATATTTTCTCGGAAGAATAAAAGTTCAACTTCGATTCTGAATTTTTTCAATGAAAATGAGATAAGTTATTGATCAAGTCTATTTTCACAAGATAATATAAAAATTTTCCACTTCAGTTCAGATTATTCCCAAAGAGATGAAAAATTTTTAATACTATTCCAAATTTTTCATATAAGATAGAAAAGTTCAAGTTCTCTTCTGAATTTTACCAACAAACACAAGTCAATTCTAATTTCTCAAGAGAAAATAAAAAGCTTCCACTTCAGTTTTAAGTTCACCAAGACATAAAAAATTTAAAGTTCGTTTCTAAATTTTTCTGTAGAAGATAGGAAAAGTTATACTATGATAGTGATTATTTTCCGTGAAGATAAAAAGTTTCACTTTAATTCTAAATTTTCTTAAATTCAGTTCCGACTTTTCACATAGAGATGAAAAAAATTTAAAGTTCTGTTCCAAATTTTTCATAGAATATTGGAAAAGTTATACTTTGATCGTGAATATTCAAGTTCTCTTCTGAATTTTACCAAAGAACACACTTCAATTCTAATTTCTCCAGAGAAAACAAAAATCTTCCATTTCACTTCATTATTTCCCAAAGAAATAAAGAAATTTAAAGTTCAATTCTAATTTTTCGGTGGAAGATGGAAAAAGTAATACCATACTTGTGAATATTTTCACGGAAGATAAAAAGTTGTAGTTCAATTTCAAATTTTCTCAACGAAGTCAAGGAAAGTTCAAGTTCTCTTCTGAATTTTCTCAATGAAAAAAAAAATTAGTCATTGATTATTTCTATTTTTTCCAAATAATATAAAAATTTTACACTTTAGTTCAGATCTGTCTCGAAGAAATGAAAAATGTAAAATACTGTTCCAAATTTTCTCAACGAAGCGAAGAAAAGTTCAAGTTCTCGTCGGAATTTTAGCAAAGAACACACTTCAATTCTAAATTTCTCCAGAGAAAATAAAATCTTCCACTTCAGTTCCTTATTTCACAAAGACATAAAGAAATTTAAAGTTCAAATTTAAATTTTTTGGTGTAAGATAGAAAAAGTAATACCATACTTGTGAATATTTTCCTGGAAGATATAAAGTTCAAGTTCAATTTAAAATTTTCTCAACGAAGTGAAGAAAAGTTCAAGTTCCTATTCTGAACTTTACCAAAGAACACTTCAATTCTAATTTCTCCAGAGAAAACAAAAATCTTCCACTTCAGTTCATTATTTCACAAAGACATAAAGAAATTTAAAGTTCAAGTATAATTTTTCGGTGGAAGATGGAAAAAGTAATATCATACTTGTGAATATTTTCACGGAAGATAAAAAGTTCTAGTTCAATTTAAAATTTTCTCAACGAAGTCAAGGCAAGTTCAAGTTCTCTTCTGAATTTTCTCAATGAAAAAAAAAATTAGTCATTGATCATTTCTATTTTTCCAAATAATATAAAAATTTTCCACTTTATTTCAGATCTGTCTCGAAGAGATGAAAAATTTAAAATACTGTTCCAAATTTTTCAAGGAAGATAAAAAAGTTCAAATTCTCGTCGGAATTTTATCAAAGAACACATTTCAATTCTAATTTCTTCAGAAAAAATAAAATTCTTTCACTTCAGGTCTTTATTTCACAAAGACATAAAGAAATTTAAAGTTCAATTCTAAATTTTTCGGTGGAAGATAGAAAATGTAACACCATACTTGTGAATATTTTCCTGGAAGATAAAAAGTTCAAGTTCAATTTACAATTTTCTCAACGAAGTGAAGAAAAGTTCAAGTTCTCTTCTGAACTTTACCAAAGAACACACTTCAATTCTAATTTCTCCAAAAATAACAGAAATCTTCCACTTCGGTTCTTGAGTTCACAATGACATAAAGATATTTAAAGTTCAGTTATAAATTTTTCGATGGGAGACAGAAAAATTAATACCATACTAATGATTATTTTCAAGGAAGATAAAAATTTCTAGTCCAATTTTAAATTTTCTCAATGAAGTGAAGACAAGTTCAAGTTCTATACTGAATTTTACAAAAGAAAAAAATTCAATTCTGATTTCTGCATAGAAAATAAAAATCTCCCACTCAAGTTAATTATTTCACAAATAAATAATGAAATTTAAAGTTAAATTCAAAATTTTTCGGTTGAAGTCAGAAAAAGTAATACCATACATGTGAATATTTTCCCGGAAGATATAAAGATCTAGTTCAATTTAAAATTTTTTCAATAAAGTGAAGAAAAGTTCAAGTTCTCTTCTGAATTTTACTAAAGACCACACTTCAATTCTAATTTCTCGAGAGAACTTAAAAATCATACGCTTCAGTTATTTCTTTCACAAAAGACATACAGAAATTTAAAGTTCAATTCTAAATTTTTCGGTGGAAGATAGAAAATGTAATATCCTACTTGTGAATATTTTCAATGAAGATAAAAAGTTCTAGTTCAATTTAAAATTTTCTCAACGAAGTGAAGAAAAGTACAAGTTCTCTTCTGAACTTTACCATAGAACACACTTCAATTCTAATTTCTCCAGAAAAAATAAAAATCTTCCACTTCAGTTTTAAGTTCCCCAAAGAAATAAAGAAATTTAAAGTTCCATTCTAAATTTTTAGATGGAAGATAGAAAAAGTAATACTATGACTGTGATTGTTTTCCATGAAGATCAAAAGTTTCATTTTATTTATAATTTTTCTTAAATTCAGTTCTGATTTTTCTCAAAGAGATGAAAAATTTAAAGTTCATTTCTAAATTTTTCTCTAGAAGATAGGAAAAGTTATACTACGATTGTGATTATTTTCCAGTGAAGATACAAAGTTACACTTTAATTCTAATTTTCTTAAGTTCACTTCCGATTTTTTGCGAAGAGATGAAAAATTTAAAGTTCTGTTCCAAATTTTTCATAGAAGATAGAAAAAGTTATATATTGATTTGAATATTCGACATGAAGATAAGGAGCATCACTTCAATTCTGAGTTTTCTCGAAGAAGTGCAAAATGTTCAAGTTCTCTTCTGAATTTTCTTAAAGAAGTAAAAAAGTTAGCTCAATTCTGAATTTTACCAATGAAAATGAAAAAAGCTTCCGCTTCAGTTCTTAATTCCTCAAAGACATAAAAATTCAAAGTTCTCTTTTAATTTTTCCAAGAATTCAGTTCTGATTTTTCTCAAAGAGATGAAAAATTTTAAGTTCATTTCTAAATTTTTCTCTAGAAGATAGGAAAAGTTATACTACGATTGTGATTATTTTCCAGTGAAGATAAAAAGTTACACTTTAATTCTAATTTTCTTAAGTTCACTTCCGATTTTTTGCAAAGAGATGAAAAATTTAAAGTTCTGTTCCAAATTTTTCATAGAAGATAGAAAAAGTTATACATTGATTTGAATATTCGACATGAAGATAAGGAGCATCACTTTAATTCTGAGTTTTCTCGAAGAAGTGCAAAATGCTCAAGTTCTCTTTTGAATTTCCTTTAAGAAGTAAAAAAAGTTAGCTCAATTCTGAATTTTACAAATGAAAATCAAAAAAGCTTCCACTTCAGTTCTTAATTCCTCAAAGACATAAAAAATTCAAAGTTCTCTTTTAATTTTTCCAAGAAAATAAAAAGGCTCCACTACAGTTGTGTTTTTTTTTCTCAAAGAGATGAAAAATTTAAAGTTCTATTCTAATTTTAAATTAAATTTTGGCTCCTTTGTCTTATGGATTTACCCATCAAATTTTTAAATTAGAAAAGGAGTGACTCGTTCTATTATTAAAGACAATCGTTCAAACTCCTTCATCTAACCTCCAAAACAATAGGTTCGGTTAAGTATAAACAAATATTAATAAATAAATAGGAACATTTCTACATGTTTAAGTTAGGTTAGGTTAACTTATCATGAGTGCTCATGATAAGTTAACCTAACCTTTTCCGGCGAGTATGGTTAGGTTAGGTTAGGCTAGATTAAGTTAGGATAGATCAGGTTAGGTTAAGTTAGGTTAGGTGAGCCTACGGACGCTTCACTTAGGTTAGCTTAGGTTAGGTAAGAGACAGGCAATAAGTTATGTGTATGATTAGGATAGATTAAGTTAGGTTAGGTTAAGTTAGGTTAGGCTAGGTTAGCCTAAGGCCGCGCGCGTACGTAGGCTAACCTAGCCTAACCTAACTTAACCTAACCTAACTTAATCTAACCTAATCATACACCTAACTTTTTGCCTGTCTCTCACCTAACCTAAGCTATCCTAAGTGAAGCGTATGTAGACTAACCTAACCTAACTTAACCTAACCTGATCTATCCTAATTTAATCTAACCTAACCTAACCATACTCGCCGGAAAAGGTTAGGTTAACTTATCAAGAGCACTCATGATAAGTTAACCTAACCTAACTTAAACATGTAGAAATGTTTCTATTTATTTATTAATATTTATTTATACTTAACCTAACCTATTGTTTTGGAGGTTAGATGAAGGAGTTTGAACGATTGTCTTTAATAATAGAACGAGTCACTCATTTTCTAATTTAAAAATTTGATGGTTAAATCCATAAGACAAGGGAACCAAAATTTAATTTAAAATTAGAATAGAACTTTAAATTTTTCATCTCTTTGAGAAAAAAAAACAGAACTGAAGTGGAGCCTTTTTATTTTCTTGGAAAAATTAAAAGAGAACTTTGAATTTTTATGTCTTTGAGGAATTAAGAACTGAAGTGGAAGCTTTTTTCATTTTCATTGGTAAAATTCAGAATTGAGCTAACTTTTTTTACTTCTTTAAGAAAATTCAGAAGAGAACTTGAACATTTTGCAATTCTTCGAGAAAACTCAGAAATAAAGTGATGCTCCTTATCTTCATGTCGAATATTCAAATCAATGTATAACTTTTTCTATCTTCTATGAAAAATTTGGAACAGAACTTTAAATTTTTCATCTCTTTGCAAAAAATCGGAAGTGAACTTAAGAAAATTAGAATTAAAGTGTAACTTTTTATCTTCACTGGAAAATAATCACAATCGTAGTATAACTTTTCCTATCTTCTAGAGAAAAATTTAGAAATGAACTTAAAATTTTTCATCTCTTTGAGAAAAATCAGAACTGAATTCTTGGAAAAATTAAAAGAGAACTCTGAATTTCTTCTGTCTTTTAGGACTTATGAACTGAATTTTAATCTTTTTTCATTTTACTTGTTAAAATTCTTGAATGAGACATCTTTTTTTACTTATTTATGGAAATTCAGCAGATAAAAAGAGATTTTTGCACTTATTCGATACAACAAAGCCATAAAGATATGGTCCATATATTCATGTCAAATATTCAAAATAATACATAACTGTTTTTATCTTCTATTAAAAATTTGGAACAGAACATTAAATTTTTCATCTCTTCTCAAACAATCGGAAGTGAACTTAATTAAATTAGAATTAAGGTGTAACTTTGTATCTTCACTGGAAAATAATCACAATCGTATTATAACTTTTCATATCTTATAGAGAAAAATTTAGAAATGAACTTTAAATTTTTCATCTCTTTGAGAAAAATCAGAACTGAATTTAAGAAAAATTATAAATAAAATGAAACTTTTGATCTTCATGGAAAACAATCACAGTCATAGTATTACTTTTTCTATCTTCCATCTAAAAATTTAGAATGGAACTTTAAATTTCTTTATTTTTTCGGGGAACTTAAAACTGAAGTGGAAGATTTTAATTTTTTCTGAAGAAATTAGAATTGAAGTGTGTTCTATGGTAAAGTTCAGAAGAGAACTTGAACTTTTCTTCACTTCGTTGAGAAAATTTTAAATTGAACTAGAACTTTTTATCTTCCGTGAAAATATTCACAAGTATGATATTACTTTTTCTATCTTCCACCGAAAAATTTAGAATTGAACTTTAAATTTCTTTATGTCTTTTGTGAAATAAAGAATTGAAGTGGAAGATTTTTATTTTCTCTGGTGAAATTAGAAATGAATTGTGTTCTTTAGTAAAATTCAGAAGAGAACTTGAACTTTTCTTCACTTCGTTGAGAAACTTTTAAATTGAACTAGAACTTTTTATTTTCCGGGAAAATATTCACAAGTATGGTATTACTTTTTCTATCTTCCACCGAAAAATTTAGAATTGAACTTTAAATTTCATTATGTCTTTGTGAAATAAAGAACTTAAGTGGAAGATTTTTATTTTCTCTGTAGAAATTAGAATTGAATTGTGTTCTTTGGTAAAATTCAGTAAAGAACACGAACTTTTCTTCACTTCATTGAGAAAATTTAAAATTGAACTATAAATTTTTATATTCAGTGAAAATAATAACAAGTATGGTATTAATTTTTCTATCTCCCACCGAAAAATTTATAATTGAACTTTAAATTTATTTATGTCTTTGTGAAATAAAGAACTGAAGTGGAAGATTTTTGTTTTCTCTGGAGAAATTAGAATTGAAGTGTGTTCTTTGGTAAAGTTCAGAAGAGAACTTGAACTTCCCTTGACTTTGTTGAGAAAATTTTAAATTGAACTATAACTTTTTATCTTCCGTGAAAATATTCACAAGTATGCTATTGCTTTTTTTATGTTCCACCGAAAAATTAGAATTGAACTTTAAATTTCTTTATGTCTTTGTGAAATAAAGAACTGAAGGGGAAGATTTTTGTTTTCTCTGGAGAAATTAGAATTGAAGTGTGTTCTTTGGTAAAGTTCAGAAGAGAACTTGAACTTTTCTTCACTTCGTTGAGAAAATTTTAAATTGAACTAGAACTTTTTATCTTCAAGGAAAATATTTACAAGTTTGGTATTACTTTTTCTATCTTCCACCGAAAAATTTAGAATTGAACTTTAAATTTCTTTATGTCTTTGTGAAATAAAGAACTGAAGTGGAAGATTTTTATTTTCTCTCTAGAAATTAGAATTGAATTGTGTTCTTTGATAAAATTCCGACGAGAACTTGAACTTTTTTATCTTCCGTGAAAAATTTGGAACAGTATTTTAAATTTTTCATCTCTTCGAGACAGATCTGAAATAAAGTGGAAAATTTTTATATTATTTGGAAAAATAGAAATGATCAATGACTAAATTTTTTTTCATTGAGAAAATTCAGAAGAGAACTTGAACTTTCCTTGACTTCGTTCAGAAAATTTTAAATTGAACTAGAAATTTTTATCATCTGTGAAAATATTCACAAGTATGATATTACTTTTTCTATCTTCCACCAAAAAATTACAATTGAACTTTAAATGTCTTTATGTTTTTGTGAAATAATGAACTGAAGTGGTAGATTTTTGTTTTCTCTGGAGAAATTAGAATTGACGTGTGTTCTTTGGTAAAGTTCAGAATGGGAACTTGAACTTTTCTTCACTTCTTTGAGAAAATTTTAAATTGAACTTGAACTTTTTATCTTCCAGGAAAATATTCACAAGTATGGTATTACTTTTTCTATCTTCCACAGAAAAATTTAAATTTGAACTTTAAATTTATTTATGTCTGTGTGAAATAAGGAACTGAACTAGAAGATTTTTATTTTCTCTGGAGAAATTTAGAATTGAAGTGTGTTTTTTGCTAAAATTCAGACGAGAACATGAACTTTTCTTCGTTTCGTTGAGAAAATTTGGAACAGTATTTTAGATTTTTCATTTCTTCGAGACAGATCTGAACTAAAGGGTAAAATTTTTATATTATTTGGAAAAAATAGAAATAATCAATGACTAATTTCTTTTTCATTGAGAAAATTCAGAAGAGAACTTGAACTTTCCTTGACTTCGTTGAGAAAATTTTAAATTGAACTAGAACTTTTTATCTTCCGTGAAAATATTCACAAGTATGGTATTACTTTTTCCATCTTCCACCGAAAAAATTAGAATTGAACTTAAAATTTCTTTATGTCTTTGTGAAATAATGAACTGAAGTGGAAGATTTTTGTTTTCTCTGGAGAAATTAGAATTGAAGTGTGTTTTTTGGTAAAATTCAGAAGAGAACTTGAATATTCACGATCAAAGTATAACTTTTCCAATATTCTATGAAAAATTTGGAACAGAACTTTAAATTTTTTTCATCTCTATGTGAAAAGTCTGAACTGAATTTAAGAAAATTTAGTTTTAAAGTGAAACTTTTTATCTTCACGGAAAATAATCACTATCATAGTATAACTTTTCCTATCTTCTACAGAAAAATTTAGAACAGAACTTTAAATTTTTTATGTCATGGTGAACACAAAACTGAAATGGAAGCTTTTTATCTTCTATGCAGAAATTAGAATTGAATTGTGTTTGTTGGTAAAATTCAGAAGAGAACTTGAACTTTTCTATCTTCTATGAAAAATTTGGAATAGTATTTAAAATTTTTCATCTCTTTGAGAAAATCTGAAGTGAAGTGGAAAATTTTTATATTATTTTGGGAAAATAGAATTGATCAATAACTTATTTCATTTTCAATGAGAAAATTCAGAATCGAAGTTGAACTTTTCTTCTTCCGAGAAAATATATTGAACAGAACTTTAAATTTTTCCCTCTCTTTGAGAAAGGTCCGAACTTAATTTAAGAAAATTTAGAATTAAAGTGAAACTTTTTATCTTCATAGAAAATAATCACAATCAAAGTATATCTATTCCTATCTTATAATGAAAAATTGAGAACTGATCTTTACATTTTTTAATTTCTTGGTAAACTTAAAACTGAAGTAGAAGCTTTTTATTTCCTCTGTAGAAATTAGTATTGAATTTTGTTCTTTGGTAAAATTCAGATTAGAACTTGAAATTTTCTATCTTCTAAGAAAAATTTGGAACAATATTTTAAATTTTTTCATCTCTTTGAGAAAAATCTGAATTGAAGTGGAAAATTTTATTTTACTGTGGGGAAATGTAATTGATCAATAACATATGTCATGTTAATTGAGAAAATTAGGATTCTCAGTCGAGATTTTATTATTGTGGTGACGTATTCGGAATAGACATTTCAACCTTCTCATTTCTTTGAGACAGGTTTGAACTGTATTTATGATTATTTAGAATTAAAGTGAAAATTTCTATCTTCATGGAAAATAATCACTATCATATTATAACTTTTCCTATCTTCTACGGAAAAATTTAGAAGTGAACTTTAATTTTTTTATGTCTTGGTGAACTTAAAAGTGACGAGTAAGCTTTTTATTTTCTCTGGTGAAATTAGAATTGAATTGTGTTCTTTGGTAAAATTCAGAAGAGAACTTGAACTTTTCTATCTTCTATGAAAAATTGAGCCTGCTAGTAGTATCATCATCTCTAAAATTATTTTTCTTACATCTCTGACCTTTTTAATAGATATTCTGAACGTTTGACGTTCTAGCATACCCTAAAAATAATGAACACTTAACAAAATAATGCATAAGATATTTTTAATGAAATAAGGACAAGTAGAATAATGATATAAAAATATGTTAAATACATTATTATACATTATTAGTACACTTGCGCTTCACTTCCCGTCAATTCATCTTTATATTCATTGATGATATTGTCTGCTAATGTCCTTTTTATTCTGCCTGCGATTTCACTGTCTATTGTCACATTATTTTTACATAGATAGCAGTTTTGGCACATTGACATGATATGATTTATGATGTTGATGCAGCTGTATGCATGTCTTCTTTTTCTTTTGCTTTCATTCGAATGCTAACACCGGAAGAATTGCGATAAGATCTATCAACGGCTAACATGCTACCAGAACCATTAGCTAGAAGTTGTCCCTCTTCATCAACTATTGTTTTTAAGTTGGCATTCTCTTTGACTACTAATTTCTCTGGTAATGTTACTCTCGCATATCCACCACTTGCATGATGGAAATTCTTGGGTATACCAAAGGAATTTAACTCCTCACTGTCATGACAACGTATGCATACATTGCCAATAAGATCTCCACTTGCACTCGTTTCATAGTTCAGGTATTTCTCCTTGTCAGCGTTCAACACGACAATGATTTTTTCATGTGCACATACTTTCGTCGAATAATTCATCTTCACTTTTTACAGATATGAATTGTGTGTTGATCCTTCCACTGCGTAAAAAATATTGATTTAATGCATGCAATAAACTCGCTAGTGTCGATAACCTGTCATAGAGTACCAGTGGAAAAGCCGCGTCGTGTCCATGAACAAGCATAGAGTACGATTGGTAGAGCCGTACGCATATTTCATGTTATTTTAAGATACGTAAAAAGTTAAAAAATACCATGTTAAAAAATTCAAGAAAGTATTTATGAATTGGGGAGGGGACTCTTTGAGGTTGGAAAATGGGCTTAGGAATGACATTATGAATGGAACTTGTTCAGAAAGTATATAATAAAGCCATAAAAAAGTATTAAAAAAAATGGAGCGAGACCTCTTTGGGGGGCCCGGGGAGGAGGTTTGGGGGACCCTTGGGGGAGGGTGTCCTTCTGTGATCGAAATTTTTACTTTTTAGTTTATTTTTTTTGCGGCGCATCCCTGCGGCGCATCCTGCGGCGCTTTCCTGCGGTGCCTCCCTGCGGCACATCCCCTGCGGCGCTTTCCTGACCCGCGGCGCATCCCTGCGGCGCTTTCCTGGCCCACGGCGCATCCCGGCAGCGCTTCTCTGGTCCGGGGGACCTTTGGAGGCCGGGGGAGGACCTTTGGGGCACAGGGAGGGCCTTTGGGGGCACAGGGAGGACCTTTGGGGCACAGGGAGGGCCTGTGGGTGCCTGGGGGACATTTGGGGACCGGTGGAGGGCCTTTGGGACCCCGTTGGTCCTTTGGGAGCTCGATGGGCCTTTGGGGGGCCCGGGGAGGGCGTTTGAGGGTCTGGGGGGCCCTTTGGGGGCACCGGTGGCCCTGTGGGAGCTTGGGGGGCCTTTGAGGACCGGGGGCTTCCTTCGGGGTTGGGGTAGGAGGATTGGAACCCTTTGGGGTTGGGTTAGAGGACCTCACAACACTGTTCAAATGAAACTTGTGTATTATAACGACCACAGAGTTTCACCATTAAATTCTCTTCTAAAATCTCTTCAAAAATCTTCTTTTAAAATGTCTCTATCTGTTTCGCCGAAATAGTTCCATAACCTGTCTAAAACGGTTTCGCCCAAATAATCCCTAAACGTAAATTCAGCGTGTTCCTTTGTTATTGGCATCTCTGCGCCAACGCATTTCAAATTAATAAGAAACCTTTTCGCGTGCTAAAATAATTTATCGCTAAGATGTTTCTTGCCTAATTGTTTCCATGGCCTTTGGTTATTAATATCCTTTGGAGTTCGACCAAAAGAGTTGTTCCCGAGGCAAAGACATTAATGACTTGGATCTATTCCTAGAGAATCGTTTCTAGGCGAAAATTTTTAAAGTCTGACAGATGATGTCATTGATTGATTGATCTGTCAAGAAAGGGGAAATTAATTTGTTGTTTCTAAGGGGAATTATTGATTCACGATAGGTGAATTGAGGTCGACAGCACAGGTGTTCTGACTCGTGACAACATCAAATACTATTTCTGGATCATCCATAAAACAGACATGAAAAACATCAAATAAATCGAACAACACACATAACCATCCATGAAAACAGACATAAATGTGAGAAAGTTCATGTTTTTCAAATTCTCACTGACAAAAACCATAAAACATCCATAATTTGATGTTGACATCCGAGAAAAACATCAAATAAATCGAACAACACACATAACCATCCATGAAAACAACCATAAATGTGACAAAATTCCTGTTTTTCCAAGTGAGAAAATTCCTGTTTTTTCATTCTCACTGAGAAAAGCCTCTAGCTTGTCGTAATACTTCATCTTCAAAATCTTGGAACAGTTTGGGGGACGTCTCTAAACCTTCTAAAGGCCATAGTGTCATTTGCGCTATATTGAAAAATAAATATATTTTAGGATGGGGTTTTTCAGTTATAATTTTAGTTTTTTTTTTAGTTAAATAAAAGCTGCATTAACTAAAAACGATCATAAATTAAATAAAAAAAAACAAGTTTTTTAAACTGAAAGTAAGCAGCGACATTAAAACTTAAAACGAACAGAAATTATTCCCTATATGCCTCGCTCCCTCAACGCCTCGCTCTTTACGCTAAAGTTTGACTTTCTCACAACTATATTTTTGTTAAACAAAAAAAAACTTTAGCTTAAAGAGCGAGGCGTTGAGGAGGGGACAGCCCCTTTCATATACGGAATAATTTCTGTTCTTTTTAAGTTTTAATGTCGCTCCTTACTTTCAGCTTAAAAAACTTGTTTTTTTTATTTAATTCTCTCTATGTTCAGTCCATTTGTTATGTACGCATGTTTCCAAATAAACAGTAAAACCCTTGAGCAAAAGATTCAGATTATCAAATTTAATTACCTTCCAGGTTATTGAAACGGTTCCTGAAGGAAAACTGATCCCCAAGAGCCAAGGAGCCAAGATCCAAGATTCCAAAGAGCCAAGGTCTGATCACCGTCGAGGATGGTTTGATCGAGTAAGTAGGATTCAGAGACCTTCTCAAAGTACATCACTTTCTCCCGACTTGGGTCCTGTTTCCGCACCGGCGGCGTCAATTTCTTCTGTGCCGTCCTTGAATGATATCCAGGTAAGATTGTTGGCTTTCATCTTATATAGGTTGCCTGTTTGTTAATTTTATTTTAACTTTGTAATATAATGTAATCGAATTAACGACGCTTCTTGACTACTATAGTCCCTGCGTCGGCCCTGCAGTCTGTTGCTACAGCAAGGTTCTATCGCTGGGTCCCATATTACTAAGCTAAGGTCAATTAAAAATGCATTAAAAATTTGTTTAAATTCCCTTTTGTTATGTTTTGCGAGTCAAACAAACATTTTTTCAAGGCAATGGGGTGAAAACCTCCTATCCCCCCTGGATACGGCCTTGCCTTCGTCCATAAAAGTGTTTTCCATTATATCCTTGAATTGTAACTTATGGCCTTTTGAGGTACTGCTCCCAAAGTTATTTTCAAATGTTTGCATTATTTAGCTTTCCCATATGTATATTTTTTTTGGGGGGGGGGGGGATTCTGGCAGGGGAAGGGAGGGGGGGGGTTAAGTCAGAGGATCTTTCCATGGAGAATTTTTTCGTGGGGTAAGGAAATTTTCAATGGAGGGGGAGCTGGATTTCCCGGCATTATTCAAAAAAGTGATCAGAAATTGAATTAAAAACAAACACGTTTTTTTAATTGAAAGTAAGGAGCATCATTAAAACTTAAAACGAACAGAAATTATCATGGATGTGATGGGGTTTGTCCCCTCCACAATACTTTGCTCTTTACGCTAAAATGTTTTTTAGAACTTTAAAAAAGCTTATTACGGTACCTAATTAAACTTTTCTAATTGTGCTTCAGGAGTCATTCTTAAATAATTGCAACAAAAAGTCAAACTTTAGTGGAAAGAGCAAGGTGTTGAGAAGGGGGCAGCCTCCTTCATATCCGTAATGATTTCGGATCGTTTTAAGTTTTAATGTTTCTCCTTACTTTCGGTTGAAAAAACTTGTTTCTTTATCTAATGCCACCATAACACTACCTAGTTAGGTAGCACTGCTTCATGTAAATTGGTGTTCATAAATTTTGTCAATCCAGTTTCTGTCAAACTCTATTAACCCAGTCTCGGTTAACTATGGTTTCTGAGACACAGCAAAGAGAATAGCTTTTGGATTTCATTGGCTGCCAGTGAAGTTTTCACTAAAGCGTCCCTTTTTGTTTTCAATAATGAGCTTCCTATATGGTTTATTTGCTTGAATCTACGCTAAACCATAAAAATCACTTGTTTTAGAACAAATCACTTACAATGACAAGTCAAAAAAAGAAAAAGATCACTAGACAAAAAATCTCTAGAAATAGTGATAAAACACTAGGGGTGTCGACACAGGTGACGAATTACCCTTAACCAGTAATTGGGAAAGAGAGGTCAACAGAAATCATTTTTCCGATACAGTGGTCAATTAGGTTAGAAAAAAATTTTTGACTGGTGAAATCATTAGCAATTAGTCCAACTCGGAAACAATCAGTTCCATAGAAAAAGAAGAAAAAAGGACGAAATAGGCGCCAATTTGTGGCAGAAGAATCTTACCTTTCAGGCTAATACAATCCAGGAAAACTTTCCAACCATGTGTTAGGGCTCTGCAACCATTTAGCCGATTGTAGAATCATTTTTCCAGTGTGGGCTATACCAGTGTCACTTTTCATGCTGCTCGAACTAAACTGGCCTCTGCTGTAAAATATTTTGTATATCAAACTTTATAGAAATTGAAGTAAATCTTATAGAAATTAAAAAGACATGCACTAAAGCGAAATGATCTAATCGTTGACCAGCGTACTGTAAAACAGTTTTGCTCACGTTCCCCCTTTGTCTTGTCAAAGTTTTAAGACAACTAGTTTTAAGACTAGCTATGCCTGCAAAGTTTTAAGACTAGCTGTGCCTGCAAAGTAGGGAGGGTTTAAGCAGGGATGAGATACAAGTGGACGTTTAGCTATATCGTGGGGGGAGAGGGTATTGCTAATTCAAAAGACACTATAAGCCTCTAGCTTATCGTAATACTTCATCTTCAAAATCTTGGAACAGTTTGGGGGACGTCTCTAAACCTTCTAAAGGCCATAGTGTCATTTGCGCTATATTGAAAACTAAATATATTTTAGGATGGGGTTTTTCAGTTATAATTTTAGTTTTTTTTTTTAGTTAAATAAAAGCTGCATTAACTAAAAACGATCAGAAATTAAATAAAAAAACAAGTTTTTTAAACTGAAAGTAAGCAGCGACATTAAAACTTAAAACGAACAGAAATTATTCCCTATATGCCTCGCTCCCTCAACGCCTCGCTCTTTACGCTAAAGTTTGAATTTCTCAAAACTATATTTTTGTTAAACAATAAAAAAAAATTTAGCGTAAAGAGCGAGGGGTTGAGGAGGGGACAGCCCCTTTCATATACGGAATAGTTTCTGTTCGTTTTGGGTTTTAATGTCGCTCCTTACTTTCAGCTTAAAAAACTTGTTTTTTTATTTAATTCTCTCTATGTTCAGTCCATTTGTTATGTACGCATGTTTCCAAATAAACAGTAAAACCCTTGAGCAAAAGATTCAGATTATCAAACTGAATTACCTTCCAGGTTATTGAAACGGTTCCTGAAGGAAAACTGATCCCCAAGAGCCAAGGAGCCATGATCCGAGATCCCAAAGAGCCAAGGTCTGATCACCGTCGAGGATGGTTTGATTGTGTAAGTAGGAATCACATTTTCCTTTTTTCATTCTTCTTGTTTTGTGTGCTTGTCCTTCAGTACTAGGTGCACTCTCTCATGTCAATAGATTGGTAGCCCTCACTTTCCCAGTTCCCAGTTTCCCAGTCTAGGAAGAGTAACACTAATATTAAAATATAGTTTCTCACCTTTCAAGGGGGAGTGTATCAGCAATTTTATTTGCTTTTTCAATACCTGTTATAATAAATATTCTTCAATGGACTAACAAGCCTTTTTGTTGTGTTGATCTTTCCTGCTGGTAATCCTGCTGTAAATAAAGACAACCCTTTAAGGACGAACTTGTAGTCATTGATATGATTTTTTTTAACACCAATGGGCTCCCGAAAATAGAAAATCACAAAAATATTCACACAGAAACAATTCATTGCAGCCGTTGAAGCGCAAAAACTACTAGTGACACACTAATGAGACATATGAGATATACATTTATTAAAAAAGAAAAAAAACACTATTCGCCTGCCAAGAGAGGCAATATGCTTAGAATAGTAATATTTATTTTTAGTATAGGAATGTTAACAGACTAAATAAACTTCTTGATTCAACAAAAATATTCAAAAGGCTAGCCTGTATTAGGTTAGGCCCGCTATGCCAAATCGTTTTTCCCAAATATAATTTTCCAGGTTAACTCTTTTCTGTCAAGAGACTAAAACAGTATCAACTATATGCATTTTTATGGAGTTTGCCCAAGCCTACGGCTGTTATATATATATATATATATATATATATATATATATATATATATATATATATATATATATATATATATATATATATATATATATATATATAAATAAAACCCCAACAGCATATACCTTCACATTATGATTATTATGAGAACCAAAAGATCCTCCCTCTTCCTTTTATTATATCTAAAAGCATCGAAGCGAATTTTTCTGATGTTGTTATGTTATACATTCAATTATAATAGAATGTTCCGTTTTTGCAAAATAAAATTGACTGCAAAAAAAAAAAAATTAACGTTTAGAATTTAATTTCAAAAACTGTGAAGAACTTAATTTCAAAGAACGAGCAATCGACATAACCACTGCAAAAATGAATCCGTCAGTTTTTAGAGCTGCCTTAAAAAAAAAAATAATGATGCCAAGGGAAAGAATACATGCAACTTGTGTTGTCTTGTCGTGTGGCATGCCACGCTCATTAGCAGCTGAAAAGAGGCAGTTTTTGTTGCTCATTAATATTAAGACCAAATTATGAAATCACTCTCTGATGCAAACAACTAGCTGTTTAATGCTTGTAAAGCAACTTATCTGGCACTCTGAAACGCCATTTGACTCCAAAATTGTACCTCCTGACGTTCACAAAGAACACTCTGATTAGCATAGAGATAGAAAAGAATGTAAAAATACTGACGTTGATGCTGATCATACCCATCAAGAGGAATTTTGGCTGGAAGATGAGCCTTAGGTTTCAAAGCCACTTTTCTTGATTTTCAAGCTGATATATTTTCCTGGTTATTCAGGGTTTCGGACAGGTCGGTTCTAATATAATACTTCTTGTTTCGAATTGACTCTATTTTTAGGAGTTAGGTTCCAGGCTTATAGGTTATCGGTGATTGGAACATACAATTTTGCTAAAAAGTATGAATAAATTCTGTTTATGAACTTTTTGTTGTTATAGGCTGTAAAACTGATAATTAGTAACAAGGAACTCTGCTAAAATCCAGCTGTGAGCTGAAATATTCATATAGCTGAATTTATGAGTCCCAGTTCACGCAAATGTCGATTTTTTTACTTATAATGAAAAAAAAAAGTATTTTTCAAAATATTGGGGGAGGGTGATTGTTTTCAATGAAAATACAAAATTTGCACCTTTCTGTAACTAGAAGGAGTAGTAAAACCTAGGAGGCCATTTGCCCCCCCCCCCCACATCCAATTTGCACCCCTGAGCTGAAATTGTTTAATTAACAACTATCAGTAAAACTTAAAGCTTGGAAAGAACTTTCGAGGGATTTTTTTTTCGAAGGATGTTCCCAGTTTCGTGAACGAGTACAATGTTACCCTCTAAAAAGCAGCATCTTTATTCATGTTTATTTGTGTATTTTTATGTTTTAATATGATGTATCTTTATGACACATTGACCTATGATATGTATTTATGACGCAAACCGTAATTTGGCAATTACGGAGGGATTTGGCAATTGCAGTCTTGAGTAATTTTTTAGAAGGCACAAGGTCGGCCCTATGGCCCTACAAAAAACGACCAAACGATAGCAAAACATCAGGGGATATAAAAATATATATATTTTTATAATAATATTATAATAATATATATTCATGTGGAAGTTATATGTTGAGTCACGGCCATCTGAACTAATGTTCCCAGTGCGCAATTTTCTTCAAAATCAAGGCAGTCCCTGCATTTTTTATTTTACTTTTAATATTTTCTTTGTTAAATTTGATTTTCCATCTTAATGGATGGGCTCTGCTGGATCAAATTCGTCGAGTCGAATCTACTTTTTATCTACTTTTTTGTCTCACCTTTTTAGTTTCTTTCTTCTTCTTCTATTTCAAATATTGTGTGCACGCACAGGCAATTATCTCTCTGAACCAAGTAACTTTGTTTAAGACACAATGTACATACATTGAAAACGCTCTAGAGGCTAACGTGATTGAGGTAGTATACTATCAGTGGCGTTGTTTTGAGGGAGGAGACAATTAGGAGTTTTGAGGGTAAAAAACTATTTTTAGTTTCCTATTACATTTCTTAGAACGGACGTAATCGTCTATTACTAGGTTACTAGCTACCGCTGCAACCTGGATACCTGTCGAATAAAAAGCTTTGTCCTTATTGAACTGTTATTTGTAGATCTTTTATTTCTTTTCAGATTGAATCACTTGTTCGCGTAGCAACTCCAGACGCATATGTTAAAATGGACAACTCAATCCATGTGGAGCGATTTAGCAATTATCAAACGACAGTTTGTTTGATTGCAATAATTGCCGCTGTTCTTATGTTTATTTCTGCCATTGTTGTGTATTATTTTCTGTTTCATAAAAATTAAATGATGTTTTTTTCGTTTTTTTTTCCCTCTTCCTTTTATTATACATTCAATTATAATAGAATGTTCCGTTTTTGCAAAATAAAATTGACTGCAGTATTTTTCCTTCAGTTTTTTCATAATACTATAATTATAGGCTAATTTATATTGGCAATTTATATATTGGCAATTTCAAAAGATTTACGCATTGGTTGAGAGCATGGCAAAAATTGTAATTTTTTTCTTTTAAGTTGAAAAAAAGGATTTTTAGAGGAAAGACTTGATGATAAAGGTTCTCCCATTGGATAATATGTTAATTAGGAGCATTATACATATTTTAAAGTAAGAATTGTTTTCTTGACATGTCTCCTTGTCATAAGTACCAATTCTAAATTTATACCGCCTAATTACTTTTAGGTCTCCTTTATCTGCCCATTTCTCTGTTATTCTAACCATATATCAGTCGACAGTATTTCCAAAAAATAGTGATAAACTTGAGGAAAACCATCAGACAATGGTTCCGGATTTTTGCTCACTACAAAAAAATGGGCACTTCCTCGTCAGTGTGCTCATGCAGACTTCTCTTCCAGTACTCTTCAATACCACTTTACCTTCAGAACAGAATAATTCAATAAAATTTCAGAATGTTTACTATCCATGTGCCGAAGATTCTAAACTTTTTGCGAAATCCAAAAGGGCGCACATAATTGCGTTCGTTATCGCCGTCCGTCGTTCTTAGTTCAAACCAAGATATCTCCGTTTTACTCTTATAGTACGTTTTATTTCTTCATCCTACCAACGACGTTCTAAATTCAAAAAACGTCTTATAGTGCAACTTATCCACAAACACAGATACAAAAGATATCTTACCCTAGTAAAGAAAAAATATCCTACTCAGAAATTACCTCAAAGTCAAACAAATGAAAATCTCTCACTATTTGTTAGTCTATTTGAAAGTTAGCGCCAAAAGTAAAACTAAACAAGTAAAACCTATATAAACGCTCAGTTCTTCATCCATACGACGACGGCTGGATGAAGTTTCAAACAACGGCTTATAAGCGCGAACTGAAACGTCGTTTTACAAAAAAAAACGGCTTATTAGAAAACCGAGGTTTTGATGGCAGCTGGATGGCGAAAACGAACGCAGCTCATGTGAAGGTTTTGAAAAAATTTGGACTTAGGTCCTTTCGGCGTAACGCTTTTTCACGAATTTGAAATTATGCCCTTTTGGCAAAATTTTTATCTCGGTCAGAACTGAAGATATGCTCATTTTGAATAGACGAATCGATAGATCTCTTCGAGCCCTTCGAACCATGTGCTTAACTCATTTTCGAAAAAAGTGGACTTACGCCCATTTTGCTTAACGCCACAGATATATGTCTCCCTTAAATTACGGGTAATAGGTAGCGAGGACCTACGCTTGTGCTCAACATGGCACAGACGTCTTTATATCTCAAACCAATCCTGAACTTTCTCCAGTCAAACAGAAAGTAGGATCTAACGTTGCTGTCAAAAATGACGTGCGACTTCTTTGATTTAGCAGCATTACGCGACGCTAAACTCGAACTCTTTCAACTAGCATTTCCTGAAAGAGTAGCTTTAGCCACAAGAAGCCGCACAAAAAACCCAGCAACATCGGAAATAATAGATTTGCTAGCTGAATGTGATAGGAATAACATCCCACTTCCAACTTTTGTCATCACTCACACATCTCAAGTTCCACAGGTCCCCAAGACCAACTTCTCTATTCTGCTAAGTGAAATTTGAGATCTGAAGAGCTCAGTGTCCGTGATAAAGCAGTATACGATGGGTGTTAAATTGACAACTTGCCCAGATGTTTGAGCTACAGCCCTAGCGAACAACAAGCCCCCAACGGGTACTGTAATTATAGAAGACGCTCCGTCAATGACTAGACTAAAAACACTTAGTCAACCTCAGTCCAAAGACGAGCTTCAGGAGTTCAAACAATTAAGAAATAATAAACTACAAGTTAAATTCAGCGATGTTGTAAAAGCAAAGCTTTTTGTGTTGAAGCTCCTAGTGTCCTTTCGGCAAATTTGCCAAGTGGCAGCAGCATCAAATGCAAAATCAGGGAAGAATAATCTTATGGCATAATAAGAGGACTTCCTATAGAAGGGGATGCTCGCGAAGTGGCCAAACATAATCCAGGCCTCGTCGAGGAAGCTTTCCATTTTGGACAAAGTAAAACGATCAGACTGATTTTCAAAAATAGACAGACCATGAGCTTTGTAATGTCTAACAGAATCAAGCTTGGATACGACTTTTCCCGGGCAGATAAGTACATGGAGGCCCCTCGAAGGTGTTTCAGATGCCAGAGCTTCGATCATCTCATTGAAAACTGCAAAAACAGTCCCAGATGCGCAAGATGTTCCAGACCACACTCTAGTAACAAAGATACACCCTGTAATGGAGGTCTCAAATGCTTTTCTTGCAATGGACCTCATGTATGCTTTAGCCTAAGATACCCTAAATTGAGAGAGATTCTGGGAAACAAAAATAATCAATGGATAGATCTTCTAAAGTTTTTAGTCTGAATATCAATGGTTGTCGCAACAAAGGCCCAGAAACTATTTCTTCATATGAAATATTTCTGTATATGAAAAGAACCCCACACGGGTTAATTAGATTCCTCTATAATAAAATATCTATCAAAAAGGGGTACAAGTATCATTTTGGCTTACTCAGTCATTGAAAGCTAAATCCCCTGGCAACAGTTCTCTTTCCATGCTTATAGTTTTTATCCATAATATCTTTTTTTTAAGGTCAAAAATTGACCTTTTCGGTCAAGAGCCAATTATCAACTTCATACACTGTTAAACTAAAACTGGGTTCAAACCTAAAGCTGCATGCAACTGTGATTCAAAACCGAAAAGGATTTATCTCCAAATTATTGTAGTGAGGAACGAAAGGGTTCAATTCCGCCCTCCTGCCTTTAAATATGATACAAAATAATATAAGGGAATTCTTTCTACGTTGGTTTGTTACAAATTTTTGCAACATAGAATAACTGCCACAAAAAAAACAAAGTTTACAAAACTGTGGAGATTTGACTTGAACAATTTAAATATCCGGATTAAAATCTATCCGGTTTTTGGGTTTGGCATTTGATTCCAAAGAGAGAAAAATATTCTAAGAAAATCGCTTTCTAGGTTTAACGTCATGTTTTCATGTTCTAGCTATGATGTAAATTCAGTTTCCAAGAATTAAATTTAAAGAATAACGAAGGTATATTTGGTATTTATTATCCATATCGAAATGATCAGATGTGTGTTTTTTCCATGATTCATTTTAATAAGCCGATTTTTGAATGCCAAATCCCCAGACACCCCTTAATACCACAGATTACTTCTTAATACCACTTAGGTTTAGCTTCCTTGATTAATAATGCTTAAAATATTGGTCAATCAAAAAAACGAGGGAACTTTGAACCCAGTCCAAGACTTTGACGATTACTCTATGGATTTCAAATAGTTTTCATTTTATGAGCTTTCTTTAAGTCTTTTTAAATCTCACCCCCTCTCTTTCAAGACAAAACAACAGACATAAAGCCCGACTCATACCTTTTTCTAGATGAAAACCAAACATAAATGGTAAAACCAAACATGGAAAGAGGGGGACGACAGAATAACACGTTTATAAAAAAAAAATCTTGTACTCAAAAGTTGATTCTTTTGGCGGGGTTAAGTTGTCACACAGAAAAATCAAGAAGCAGAATTCAACCTTTCACTCAATTAATTAGCTTAGCATATTACAGGTAACGTATACTATAAAGGTAGCTTGAAAATAAACTTATATCGAAAGTGAAAACTAAAATTCAAATCATATTCATAAGCTTAAAGATTATCAAGGGCTGTTTTTCTATTTCCCAAAATAGCAATTCAGAAAAAAATAAGAGCAATTGAAAATTTTTATTTTGCATATTGCTATAGATAAAGTTGTTCAACTCAAATTTCATCAAAAACCTTTAGACATTGAAAACTAGAAGGACATTATTTTACTTAACAATAGATTTCCCAAATTATCACAAACAGTTCAAGAACGAAAACACGGGTTAAGTTGTCACACAGAAAAATCAAGAAGCAGAATTCAACCTTTCACTCAATTAATTAGCTTAGCATATTACAGGTAACGTATACTATAAAGGTAGCTTGAAAATAAACTTATATCGAAAGTGAAAACTAAAATTCAAATCATATTCATAAGCTTAAAGATTATCAAGGGCTGTTTTTCTATTTCCCAAAATAGCAATTCAGAAAAAAATAAGAGCAATTTAAAATTTTTATTTTGCATATTGCTATAGATAAAGTTGTTCAACTCAAATTTCATCAAAAACCTTTAGACATTGAAAACTAGAAGGACATTATTTTACTTAACAATAGATTTCCCAAATTATCACAAACAGTTCAAGAACGAAAACATTAAAAGCTTAAAACTTAGCGAAATACTTAAAAACTTACTCTTCAATTTTCCTATTGCCATTTTCCTCCGTTTATTAAAGGTCCTGAAATGGATGAAACGACATTAATAAACATTGTAACAGTTGTGTTTCTGCAGCTAATAATACAAGAGAATCAGAGAGGTATTATAATCAAACAAGAAACATAAACACAGACCAAAATTAGAATCATCAGTAATTCCTTTTCTTAGCTAAATGGCCTACAGGCCAGCTAGGCTAGCTTGATTTTCAAAAATTTTCAGATGGTCTTGTTCGAGCAAAATATGTGAAGACACAAAAAGATTTATTTTTACCGCTATTTCTATCTTTCTTTTATTAGAAATGTGTGTTCGATTTTACTATTAGTTCTTTTTTCAGTTATTCACTTATTTTTTCTCCAATCTTGACTATTGTATTCGCAGAGAGCAACATGGAAATATCTAGGGCTAAGATGGAACAAATGAAGGTCCAAAACAATTCTTAACTATGTAAAAAGGAAACTGTTTAGGGCCAAACGAAAAGTGTGTAGTCCCTCATTAGGGTAGGAGGATGTCGCAAGGAAAGATTTAAGAGAATACAAGTTTCTTGGGAGGATGTAAAGAGAGAGGCTTTGAATAGATTAGGATGGAGGAAAGCGTGCGTAGCTATGTCGCCCTCAAGAGGTTTGGTGAGGTTTTGTTAGTAGTAGCTGCTTTGAGTTGTTAGTAGTAGTAGTAATATAGCTTCACAATTATAAGTCTAGAGATGAGAGTAGCATTAGTATTACAAGATTTGTATTTCAACATTAGTTTACATTTAAACTAGTTTTAGACATAGAATTTTCGGCGTGCATTCTCGCCAAAAACATTAATAAAATTTTAATCATTTTCACTTTGTACTGTTTATCTGGTTGTTAGTCAAAATGAATTAAGTTTTGCAGAAAACTTAAGGACCTTTAGAAGAGACAGGCAGAGATACCTCAGGTATATCGTATGCAACCAAACAGAAATAGACATTTAAACGAAAACTAAAGTGCCAAAGAATAGTCGGAAATTTATCTAGAAGAAAACTAGCATAGCGGTGTTAGAATCCACTTGGCATATACTATCATTCAGAGCTTAAACTCCATGAAAGGAATTTTAGAAAAAGACTCATACTTTAATCCCCATAAAATGCCATGAAAACTTTCGATATTCGATTGGCTATATAAGACATATATCTAAATATATCAATAGAAATGGATAAAAGAAACTCAAGATTAACCTCATAGAACAGAATTTCAAACAAAGAAAGTTATGAAGTCCTTAGCAAGAAATTAAATCAACGTACCAAATTATAATAAGAAATAACTTATTATTCATATTTAACAAGCAAAAGCTTTACAAAATCGCAACTTCCTTTCTAATTTCTTTCAAGTTCAATTGCTCGTTAATACCACCTCGCACTAAAGTTATAGCAATGGGAATATATGACTCAAAACCAAATTTCAAAGAAAATCCCATAAAACGACCGTTCGTAGTTGTAGTATATTCAAAAATAAATTTTGCCTTGAGAGCAAAACTTTTAGGATGTACTTTTAGGATGAAAGGAAAGGACCCACCCTCACCTCCCACAACGGTACGAGAAAAAAAAACTGAAAGTAAGATTTAAAGATATTTGAGAGCCCTCACACCATCAGAAATATCATGATCTCCTTCCCCAAGTGAATAACTTTGGCTGCGCCCAAAAAAAAGGCTGGAAATAAACAGAAATTTCCAAATATCGTTTGCGATATCAACATTTACGTTTCGATCTTCAATATTGATTTTCGGTCCGATATACAGATAGGAGACTGGCCCACGATCGGCTGATTTTGACTTGATTAATTCTCCATGAATTGATTCAAACGATAAGAAGTTGCTGAGCATGTCAAAGCAAAAGTAACTCATTCAATACCATCCTTGAAAAAGACAATTAGAAATACTCCGCCATTTTTCCACCTGGATGTCTCTCTATCCAAGTGGTCAAGAGTGCCAAACCTGGGCCATCCCAGCACTGGTTCAGTCGTCTCGGCCTTACGTTTGGCCTCCGGACAAAAGAAAAAGAAAAGTGACCAGGGGAACATTAAAGCCTGTTTTTCGGCTATAAAATTAAGAAAGAATATGGTCAGCATAAAAAACTACAAAATGAATTTCATTAAGGTTTAAAAAAAAAATAAAGAGTATTAATTTCAAATTATACATTGACTGATCAACACCAAAAGTAAGCCGCTCCGCTAATCTTGGTGTTCTACCTTTCAGTGGTGGCAGTTTTATTTCAACTTCTGTCTTTAAGACACTATTCATCTCGTCAGTTAGCGCAAAGTCTCTTGCTTCAGTCATCTTCCAAAAGAGGACCTTACGTTCTTCAGTTGCTACTTTTAATAATGATAACATTGTGAACAGAATTCCCTTTCTTGCTCTTCAGCTCAATCAGAATGTAATCACCAGTCTTGACTTTCTCAGTGTCAAATTAGAAGTTTCTGGTAGGGGGGCTTGTCTTCAATGTCTATGCTGGGGTCTGAAGAGTTGTTGTATACAGGATCATCTACGTCAGAATCGTCACTCTAACTGTAACTCTTGTTGGAAAAGACACGCCTTTTGCTTTTTAGTCTTTTCACTTGTCTGACTTTCTTCTGTTCCAGGACTAGGGCTTTTTGGCAGATACAGCTTTTATCCTAGCAGTAATGCATTCTTTCATAGGGGTGTCAGTGAGCACATTTGAGTTTTTCATATTTTTTTTCCCGTTGATTTTTTGGGTTTGGGTTGATTGATAAAATGCTGCAAGTAAAGCAAATAATGAGAGGCAGTCATCCAGCCAGAAGTATTTTCTAAGCTGATCATGATGGTTCCTGGTAAAGCTCCCCTGAGTAAAATTTCCGGACCCTGTTTTTGTGGGGAAATAAGTAGAGGAGGGACTGTGTTCCCAACACATTAACACCAGCACAAATCGTGGTCAACTGACCTCTTTCTGCTGACGTGACCTTCCCAACTCACTTCTAACCTCGCTGTGCAATGATTTTACCAGGCTTGTAGATTTTTTCAGACCTGAATCGTCAAAACTTCCAATGTCTTGTGGTCTGAACATGTGTTTATATAGGCCTCAATCCTGGTTGTTAAAGAAAGCTCCTACGCTGTGACAGTTGAAAGCAGTTGTCCGTCATAGGCTTGTACTTATTGGCGTTCTTACTGATAGAGTTTTAAGTCAATCCATAAAACCACGGAACCAATCTTTACCTGTAATTCCTCCACTGTTTCGACTACCTTTGCAGTTCCTTTATCCGGTACTTTTATGCTCTTAATAATGGCATAAGTGTATGCAAATTTACACGCTTCTAGGGGAATACAGTCGAAAACATATAAGCTATCGTTTTCAAGTAAGTTTTTAGTCTTTGTGCTTGTTCCTCTGTACATAGTGATAATGGGTTGTAACAGGGTGTAAGGAAATTCAGGTCCAGACTTTTTAGAGGGATATTCAGCTTCTCAACTTTTTTTTTATGTTGTCTTGAAGGATGAAAAAATACTAACAGCAAACTGTTGAAGATGGCACGTCTCGGACGCTGCCAAAAACAGGCAAATAATAGGAGAATATAATGTGAGTTTACAACGCGAGTTTTCTAGTATTCGTAATTAGGCGTAGGCTTTCAGACAAAATTGAAAAAAATTCCAGAGTTAATCACCATAAAACCTGATCCAATCTGAAATTTTTGTTAAAAGTATTAATTAAGGTAATGACTTTTTTAAAAAATATACTGCAATATGTTAGAGCGTTTATAATCCACCAGAAGCCCCATAGGTTTTTGTATTGACACTGTTTGCTTTGGCTAGACGTGGGCCGGTCTCCCCTATACCAATTTTAATATTTAATTTTGCCCAACTGTAAGCTTTTGAGTTGAATTCTTAGAAGAAGCTGTTATCTAACCATAATGTGATTTGTGTCAAATCGGTTTTGTGGTGTCTAAGTTTTCTGGAAATTGGAAGTAGGATAGTGGGTCTCTTATGTTATACTGTTGCAGGAAAAGTAGAACATGGAGAATGTTAAAGGCCGAGTTTTAGTGAAATATAGAATGACTATTTTCTAAAGACCTATATTCATAGGACCTCGGGAAGTATTAGTAAGATCCCTCCCCCCTCCATCACAGAAGCAGCTGCCCCCTCCCCCTACACAAGATGCTGCCTACGCCCATGCTATTGACATATCAGTCCTTTTCTTCTTCTGATTCAAAAAATATTCCTTTTCTTACTTAATTTTGACTTATTTTACTGGCCAATATTTATTCGATTGAAAAGGGTTGTATTGAGCAAAGGGTTGTATTGACTATTCACATATTTGAGTATATGATGAAGTAGTAAATTTGGCGGTACAATCGTTCGGTTTGGCTTTTTGTGTAAACAGGAAAATTCCGCTCGTTTCTTTTCATGATTTAGTGTGACAACAAAGAGAATTTAATAGCTGTATAAAAATCAAAAGAAAAATAGCAGAAAATAGTTCAGGTATGAATACACCGAAAATGGAGCCAGGGGAGCAAAAATTGTTTTCAGTTTGATGTCAAAAGTACTTTAATTGTAAATACTTTAATTGTTGCATCTGCCCCCCCCCCTAAACCTTCAAATTTACATTAGATATGGCTGAAAAAGCAGATGGTTGGAAAATCAGTTGATAAAAGGCCCTCCATCACACTATCGACTGCTTCCCCCCCCCCTAGACAATATGCTGGCTACGCCCATGGTCAGGTTCAATATTTTTTTTATCAAGTTCAGTCAGGTAATACATGCAAAATATATCATTCAAGAAGCTAAAGACAAATGTCTTTTATTGGAAGAGCAGGTCAATATTAACTATTTGACATCCTTCGGTCATAGCTAACATCGGACAAACCGGTCAAAGATCACTCTTTTTCGGAGTCACGAAAAGCAATTAGTAACGAAGTTAATTAATAAAAACAGTAATAATCTTGAAGCATGTCTATCTGAAAGAGCATGTCTATCCGAAATAATGGTTAACATTCCTGAGGCAGTGTCAGATGGGAATTTCTTTCACTAGGCAGTTTTTCTCAAAACGCATTTTTTAACTTTTGGCTACTATGGGCTGTGGTTCACTCTTTACTAGGTTGCAGCTACCGCTGCAACCATGATACCTTGCCGGGACATGCTTTAAAAAATGAACCTAGAAAATAACTGAAAAAAAAAAAAAACAACAACAGATGCCGATACCAATAATCTTGATACGATAAATGCGATACCAATACGCGCAACATCGATACCACATAAAACCGTTCATATATATATATATATATATATATATATATATATATACATCGATTGTAAATTCACTTCATTTAATGAATACGTATAACATGTTCAATGTTTTCCACAATTTAAGGGGTATATAACACAATTTACAGAATGGTGATGTTTCTTCATAAGGATATTAATTAGCTCTTAGGTCTAGAATATGAAATTTGCGGAATTCTTTATCTTGCGTAAGAAAGAAGCAATTCTTGGCTCCTAAAATTTTTTCGATAAAATTCATATCTGAGATATAAATTACAAATAAGATGAATTTTCACTTTTCCAGTCTCAAACCTGGTAAACGTTTTCATTTGAAATTAATCATTTGCATAAGTTTGGGTCATATCCCTGAAATGTCTTGAAATACTTTGAATCATAGTATCCCTAACCTGTATATCGAAGGCAAACCTAACCTGCCTATCGAAACTCACGTTATAAAGTATAGAATAGATTTTAGAATACAATAGAAGTATAGATTTTTAGATTTCCCCAAATTCTATTCTTTCCCAATATTCCAGTTGTTCTGCAGAAACTAATTATGGTAATGTCTATTTTAGTTAATGTGATGACAATCTAGAGGCTATTGCTGATTCCTGATTATTTCTAAGAACCAATCTCTGAATTAATTTTCTCATTCATCGCAAATAGTGAAGGTTTACATTATTTGACTTTCTCTCGCCAGTTCCGAAAATATCAAGTGAACATCCAGAGCCAATCAAAAAGCAGGTCGTCCCCAAATTAGGCGGGAATAGGTCGTAATAATGGATTTAAAGTAAAATGGAACCTCTCATAAGGATGATTAAATTGATCATCAAAAAATAAGAAACTGCTGGAGTTATGCCAATAAGACTGAAGTAAGACTAGATATTCTACTTTTATCTTGGATTGGAAATTAAAGCTCCAATTACCTTATTTTGAAGATTCCTATGTGTTGTAGTTTTGAGATACTAAACTAAATGCCTCAAAAATGACGTCCATCTAACCCTAAAAATTCCTTATATTTCAGAAAACTAGTTTCAGTCTATACCAAATGCGCTTTATTGATTGTTCGAATCCGAATTTCTTGGATTTCGAAATAGAAAATATTTCCCCAAAATGCTTCATGTATCCTTTTTTCTAAAATACATAAAAATTGGAATAATCAGCTGTTGATGTTCACATTCGATTTGTCTTGTCTAGAAGGCTAGATAACATTCTTCAACAAACCACTGCTCGTCAGCAATACTCCTAAAAATCCAATTGCACTTTCAATTTTTTCTCAAACTTTCCAGTCTCTTGTGAAACGTAACTCCTTCTGGGTTGCTGCAACCACTAGTTAAGACCACAACAACCTCTGCTCCCTTTTCGCAATAGATTTTAGAAAACAGATGTTTTGAATGTTTCTTCAGTTCAAGAATTCTTGAGCGATTTGAACCCCCCTCCCACAGTTACCGAGGTGTAATTACCGTTTCTACCCGAATTGACCAAGCTAGGGGAGAGCTTAACGCCCTCTCCCTGGAAATGGTTCGAATCCTGGTCAAAACATAAAGCTGGTCATAAAACTTCCTAGTTAGATTTTGAGAAGAATTAATAGAAGATTTTCAGAATTAAGTAGATTGCAATCGAATTCATATCCAGGATAAACATCACCTCCATATTGACATGATTCAAATTCAGCCAAAATTATTTTAAAGTATGAATACTAGATTCGAACCGAGATAAACTGGGTGTAGTTCAACTGACGCTTCTTTTTATATAGCCTATTTCCAGAATCCGTAATAGTATCCTATCAAACAGTTCATGCTAATGAACTGTAAGTAAGGAGCGGCCCGGCTCAATAGTAACTGAAACTCTAAAAAACGAAATATTGATACCAATAGATACATCAAAAGAATCACATTTCCATGCTGATTTCAAATACATATATTTCATCCGTCTTAGTCTTATCATTCAAAAGTTCCGGAACCGGAGAAAATTTGCCTTATTTTCGAAAAAAGGGGGAAACAACCCCTAGAATTCAAAGAGCTTTGATGAAAAGGTTGATCATATCGATCCAGTATTCCTCGAATATCGTGAGAGGGATCATTCGAACGAAAATTAAAAGTTCTAGTGTTTTTTTTAAGTAACCCAAAAAATTTAGAGGACAACTTGGCCCCCTCCCACGCTCATTTTTTCCCGAAGTCACCCAATAGCAGTTTTAGATAGCCATTTTGTTCAACATAGTCGAAAATCTAATAAATATGTCTTTGAGGATGACTTAATACCCCAAAGTTATCGGGGGAAGGGCTGCAATTTATGAACTTCTCCCATTGTTTACATACAGTATTGGTTAATGGGAAGTATCCAGACGTTTTCAGGAGGGATTTTTTTCAGGCGGGGGGGGGGTGGGCGGGTGGAGAAGGGGTTTACGGGGGATGATCTTTTCATGGAGCATGTTTCCTTGGGGGAAGGGACATTTCTATGAAGGGGTGTCGGATTCCTTTTTAATTTTAAAATTAAAAAGAAACAAGTTTTTTCCACTGAAAGTAAGGAGCAACATTAAAACTTTAAACGAACAGAAAATATTACGTATATGAGGGGGTTTTACCCTCAAGTCAATAACTTGCTCTTTACGCTATTTTTTTTTTTAGTACTTTCAAAAGAGCTATCTATTCTAATTAACCGGCCTTTGTGACTTAGGGGTTTGCGATTCGAACAAAATTTGAACTTGCGTGTAAAAGGCGAGGAATTGACTAAGGGGCAAGCTCCTTTATATTCGTAATAAAAACACACGAATATAGAAATTCGTTACGTAAGTTAATTCGAAAGTTCCGTCGGAACGAAATTTCAACTAAGCCATTTAGCAAAAAAAAAGCATAAATAATATGCACATTTCGTTTTATTTATTCATCTGCGGTGAGCCAAAATCAAAGATGCATTAATTCAAAAACGTTCAGAAATTAAAAAAAAACAACAAGTTTTTTCAACTGAAAGTAAGGAGCGACTATATGTATTGCCTTTCGACAATTGAACTAAAAACTTTTGTGTTTAAAGCGGATCCAAATAAATAAGCATTTCCCTTTCCGAGGCACTGTGGAAGAAATAAACATTTGTATCAACTTCCTCTTCTATAAAATGAATGAATCTTCCAGCAGGCGAGGAAAAAAGTGAAACTTTGGAACATAAGTCCATTTAGCTCATTAATAAAATCAGCTTGTCCCATTCGGGATCAGTTTCAAGAAATCCGACTTCCCTAAAAAATGTTTCTTATCACTACCATCACTTGTACCGACGAAACGCAATTGTTTCTAGTCATTAATTTGAGCTAAAAGGTATTTTTTTTTTCATTTTTCCTTGCACCATTAAATTGAAGGTTTACTGTCTTGCAACTTTTCAAACCAAAGAAATTTGTATTTGGGTATAGGTAGAAATGTTCTGTATCATTTTTTTTTTTGATATGATTGTATGGAACTCTTGCTCGTAGAATGTCTGGAGAAGGTTCATCTGAAAAGTATGTTTGAAATGCTAACCCTTTCTAAGTAACGAAAGACATCCAAGATACAGCAAAGTGATGATTTAATACCGTTTCGCGTCACAAAATAGAAATTTACAAATAGGGCTAAAATTTAGACCAGGGGACATTCCGAGATAGTTGTTCGACATTCCATGGCCAAATCATTTTAGCTAGACCTTCAGTCTTGCATCATGGTCGCGGCAGTAGTTGCAACATAATGACCTCGATTGGATACATAAATATGCCTAGGGCTTATGTAGGCAAGATTAATGAACTGAATTTAGTTGTCATGGTTGCAGCGGCAGCTGCAACCTAGTAAAGAGCGAGCCACAGCCCATAGTAATCAAAATTTGAAAAATGTGTTTTAAAAAAAAACTGTCTGGTGAGAAAAAATTGCCATCTGAGACTGAATCAGGAATGGTAGCTATTGTTTCGATTAATCCTAGAAGTAAAAGTTTATTGCGAAAAAATATTTATGGTGATTTCGAAAAAGAGCCTGAAACCCATCGAAAATAGCATCAGATCAAAATTAAAAGTGCACCATTGGAATCAGAGTGGTCGTTTTTTTTTTATTTTTTTACTTTCGTTTTTTTTTCTAGAAGAGCTAGGGGGTGGCCAGAGCATCATAGAGAGGTGTGCAATAGCTCATTTGAAAACGAATTAAATTTGTAAGTGCCCCTTTTCAGTGATCAAAAAGATTGGAGGGCAAATAGCCCCCCTCCCTGCAGGCCCCCTCCCCCCAAACTAGTCCAAAAAAAATATTGAGATAGCCAGTTTGTTTAACATAGTCCAAATGTCCAATATATATGGTTTTGATGATGATATGGCCCTCCATAGTCCCTGGGGAACGGTTTTATGTGGTATCGATGTTGCGCGTATTGGTATCGCATTTATCGTATCAAGATTATTGGTATCGGCATCTGTTGTTGTTTTGTTTTTTTTTTCAGTAATTTTCTAGGTTCATTTTTTAAAGCATGTCCCGGCAAGGTATCATGGTTGCAGCGGTAGCTGCAACCTAGTAAAGAGTGAACCACAGCACATAGTAGCCAAAAGTTAAAAAATGCGTTTTGAGAAAAACTGCCTAGTGAAAAAATTTCCCATCTGACACTGCCTCAGGAATGTTAACCATTATTTCGGATAGACATGCTCTTTCAGATAGACATGCTTCAAGATTATTACTGTTTTTATTAATTAACTTCGTTACTAATTGCTTTTCGTGACTCCGAAAAAGAGTGATCTTTGACCGGTTTGTCCGATGTTAGCTATGACCGAAGGATGTCAAATAGTTAATATTGACCTGCTCTTCCAAGAAAAGACATTTGTCTTTAGCTTCTTGAATGATATATTTTGCATGCATTACCTGACTGAACTTGATAAAAAAAAAATTGAACCTGACCATGGGCGTAGCCAGCATATTGTCTAGGGGGGGGGGAAGCAGTCGATAGTGTGATGGAGGGCCTTTTATCAACTGATTTTCCAACCATCTGCTTTTTCAGCCATATCTAATGTAAATTTGAAGGTTTAGGGGGGGGCAGATGCAACAATTAAAGAATTTACAATTAAAGTACTTTTGACATCGAACTGAAAACAATTTTTGCTCCCCTGGCTCCATTTTCGGTGTATTCATACCTGAACTATTTTCTGCTATTTTTCTTTTGATTTTTATACAGCTATTAAATTCTCTTTGTTGTCACACTAAATCATGAAAAGAAACGAGCGGAATTTTCCTGTTTACACAAAAAGCCAAACCGAACGATTGTACCGCCAAATTTACTACTTCATCATATACTCAAATATGTGAATAGTCAATACAACCCTTTGCTCAATACAACCCTTTTCAATCGAATAAATATTGGCCAGTAAAATAAGTCAAAATTAAGTAAGAAAAGGAATATTTTTTGAATCAGAAGAAGAAAAGGACTGATATGTCAATAGCATGGACGTAGGCAGCATCTTGTGTAGGGAGAGGGGGGCAGCCGCTTCTGTGATGGAGGGGGGAGGGATCTTACTAATACTTCCCGAGGTCCTTTGAATATAGGTCTTTAGAAAATAGTCATTCTATATTTCACTAAAACTCGGCCTTTAACATTCTCCATGTTCTACTTTTCCTGCAACAGTATAACATAAGAGACCCACTATCCTACTTCCAATTTCCAGAAAACTTAGACACCACAAAACCGATTTGACACAAATCACATTATGGTTGGATAAAAGCTTCTTCTAAGAATTCAACTCAAAAGTTTACAGTTGGGCAAAATTAAATATTAAAATTAGTATAGGGGAGACCGGCCCACTTCTAGCCAAAGCAAACAGTTTCAATACAAAACCTCTGGGGCTTCTGGTGGATTATAAACGCTCTGACAGATTGTAGTGTATTTTTTTAGAAAGTCTGACCTTAATTAATAGTTTTACCAAAAATTTCAGATTGGATCAGGTTTTATAGTGATTAACTCTAGAATTTTGTTCAATTTTGTCTGAAAGCCTACGTCTAGTTACGAATACTAGAAAACTCGCGTTGTAAACTCACATTGTATTCTCCTATTATTTGCCTGTTTTTGGCAGCGTCCGAGACGTGCCATCTTCAACAGTTTGCTGTTAGTATTTTTTCATCCTTCAAGACAACATAAAAAGAAAAGTTGAGAAGCTGAATATCCCTCTAAAAAGTCTGGACCTGAATTTCCTTACACCCTGTTACAACCCATTATCACTATGTACAGAGGAACAAGCACAAAGACTAAAAACTTACTTGAAAACGATAGCTTATATGTTTTCGACTGTATTCCCCTAGAAGCGTGAAAATTTGCATACACTTATGCCATTATTAAGAGCATAAAAGTACCGGATAAAGGAACTGCAAAGGTAGTCGAAACAGTGGAGGAATTACAGGTAAAGATTGGTTCCGTGGTTTTATGGATTGACTTAAAACTCTATCAGTAAGAACGCCAATAAGTACAAGCCTATGACGGACAACTGCTTTCAACTGTCACAGCGTAGGAGCTTTCTTTAACAACCAGGATTGAGGCCTATATAAACACATGTTCAGACCACAAGACATTGGAAGTTTTGACGATTCAGGTCTGAAAAAATCTACAAGCCTGGTAAAATCATTGCACAGCGAGGTTAGAAGTGAGTTGGGAAGGTCACGTCAGCAGAAAGAGGTCAGTTGACCACGATTTGTGCTGGTGTTAATGTGTTGGGAACACAGTCCCTCCTCTACTTATTTCCCCACAAAAACAGGGTCCGGAAATTTTACTCAGGGGAGCTTTACCAGGAACCATCATGATCAGCTTAGAAAATACTTCTGGCTGGATGACTGCCTCTCATTATTTGCTTTACTTGCAGCATTTTATCAATCAACCCAAACCCAAAAAATCAACGGGAAAAAAAATATGAAAAACTCAAATGTGCTCACTGACACCCCTATGAAAGAATGCATTACTGCTAGGATAAAAGCTGTATCTGCCAAAAAGCCCTAGTCCTGGAACAGAAGAAAGTCAGACAAGTGAAAAGACTAAAAAGCAAAAGGCGTGTCTTTTCCAACAAGAGTTACAGTTAGAGTGACAATTCTGACATAGATGATCCTGTATGCAACAACTCTTCAGGCCCTAGCATAGACATTGAAGACAAGCCCCCTACCAGTAACTTCTAATTTGACACTGAGAAAGTCAAGGCTGGTGATTACATTCTGATTGAGCAGAAGAGCAAGAAAGGGAATTCTGTTCACAATGTTATCATTATTAAAAGTAGCAACTGAAGAACGTAAGGTCCTCTTTTGGAAGATGACTGAAGCAAGAGACTTTGTGCTAACTGACGAGATGAATAGTGTCTTAAAGACAGAAGTTGAAATAAAACTGCCTCCACTGAAAGGTAGAACACCAAGAATAGCGGAGCGGCTTACTTTTGGTGTCAATCATTCAATGTATGATTTGAAATTAATACTCTTCATTTTTTTTTAAAACCTTAATGAAATTCATTTTGTAGTTTTTTTTGCTGACCATATTCTTTCTTAATTTTATAGCCGAAAAAACAAGCTTTAATGTTCCCCTGGTCACTTTTCTTTTTCTTTTGTCCGGAGGCCAAACGTAAGGCCGAGACGACTGAACCAGTGCTGGGATGGCCCAGGTTTGGCACTCTTGACCACTTGGATAGAGAGACATCCAGGTGGAAAAATGGCGGAGTATTTCTAATTGTCTTTTTCAAGGATGGTATTGAATGAGTTACTTTTGCTTTGACATGCTCAGCAACTTATCATTTGAATCAATTCATGGAGAATTAATCAAGTCAAAATCAGCTGATCGTGGGCCAGTCTCCTATCTGTATATCGGACCGAAAATCAATATTGAAGATCGAAACGTAAATGTTGATATCGCAAACGATATTTGGAAATTTCTGTTTATTTCCAGCCTTTTTTTTGGGCGCAGCCAAAGTTATTCACTTGGGGAAGGAGATCATGATATTTCTGATGGTGTGAGGGCTCTCAAATATCTTTAAATCGTACTTTCAGTTTTTTTTTCTCGTACCGTTGTGGGAGGTGAGGGTGGGTCCTTTCCTTTCATCCTAAAAGTACATCCTAAAAGTTTTGCTCTCAAGGCAAAATTTATTTTTGAATATACTACAACTACGAACGGTCGTTTTATGGGATTTTGTTTGAAATTTGGTTTTGAGTCATATATTACCATTGCTATAACTTTAGTGCGAGGTGGTATTAACGAGCAATTGAACTTGAAAGAAATTAGAAAGGAAGTTGCGATTTTGTAAAGCTTTTGCTTGTTAAATATGAATAATAAGTTATTTCTTATTATAATTTGGTACGTTGATTTAATTTCTTGCTAAGGACTTCATAACTTTCTTTGTTTGAAATTCTGTTCTATGAGGTTAATCTTGAGTTTCTTTTATCCATTTCTATTGATATATTTAGATATATGTCTTATATAGCCAATCGAATATCGAAAGTTTTCATGGCATTTTATGGGGATTAAAGTATGAGTCTTTTTCTAAAATTCCTTTCATGGAGTTTAAGCTCTGAATGATAGTATATGCCAAGTGGATTCTAACACCGCTATGCTAGTTTTCTTCTAGATAAATTTCCGACTATTCTTTGGCACTTTAGTTTTCGTTTAAATGTCTATTTCTGTTTGGTTGCATACGATATACCTGAGGTATCTCTGCCTGTCTCTTCTAAAGGTCCTTAAGTTTTCTGCAAAACTTAATTCATTTTGACTAACAACCAGATAAACAGTACAAAGTGAAAATGATTAAAATTTTATTAATGTTTTTGGCGAGAATGCACGCCGAAAATTCTATGTCTAAAACTAGTTTAAATGTAAACTAATGTTGAAATACAAATCTTGTAATACTAATGCTACTCTCATCTCTAGACTTATAATTGTGAAGCTATATTACTACTACTACTAACAACTCAAAGCAGCTACTACTAACAAAACCTCACCAAACCTCTTGAGGGCGACATAGCTACGCACGCTTTCCTCCATCCTAATCTATTCAAAGCCTCTCTCTTTACATCCTCCCAAGAAACTTGTATTCTCTTAAATCTTTCCTTGCGACATCCTCCTACCCTAATGAGGGACTACACACTTTTCGTTTGGCCCTAAACAGTTTCCTTTTTACATAGTTAAGAATTGTTTTGGACCTTCATTTGTTCCATCTTAGCCCTAGATATTTCCATGTTGCTCTCTGCGAATACAATAGTCAAGATTGGAGAAAAAATAAGTGAATAACTGAAAAAAGAACTAATAGTAAAATCGAACACACATTTCTAATAAAAGAAAGATAGAAATAGCGGTAAAAATAAATCTTTTTGTGTCTTCACATATTTTGCTCGAACAAGACCATCTGAAAATTTTTGAAAATCAAGCTAGCCTAGCTGGCCTGTAGGCCATTTAGCTAAGAAAAGGAATTACTGATGATTCTAATTTTGGTCTGTGTTTATGTTTCTTGTTTGATTATAATACCTCTCTGATTCTCTTGTATTATTAGCTGCAGAAACACAACTGTTACAATGTTTATTAATGTCGTTTCATCCATTTCAGGACCTTTAATAAACGGAGGAAAATGGCAATAGGAAAATTGAAGAGTAAGTTTTTAAGTATTTCGCTAAGTTTTAAGCTTTTAATGTTTTCGTTCTTGAACTGTTTGTGATAATTTGGGAAATCTATTGTTAAGTAAAATAATGTCCTTCTAGTTTTCAATGTCTAAAGGTTTTTGATGAAATTTGAGTTGAACAACTTTATCTATAGCAATATGCAAAATAAAAATTTTCAATTGCTCTTATTTTTTTCTGAATTGCTATTTTGGGAAATAGAAAAACAGCCCTTGATAATCTTTAAGCTTATGAATATGATTTGAATTTTAGTTTTCACTTTCGATATAAGTTTATTTTCAAGCTACCTTTATAGTATACGTTACCTGTAATATGCTAAGCTAATTAATTGAGTGAAAGGTTGAATTCTGCTTCTTGATTTTTCTGTGTGACAACTTAACCCGTGTTTTCGTTCTTGAACTGTTTGTGATAATTTGGGAAATCTATTGTTAAGTAAAATAATGTCCTTCTAGTTTTCAATGTCTAAAGGTTTTTGATGAAATTTGAGTTGAACACCTTTATCTATAGCAATATGCAAAATAAAAATTTTCAATTGCTCTTATTTTTTTCTGAATTGCTATTTTGGGAAATAGAAAAACAGCCCTTGATAATCTTTAAGCTTATGAATATGATTTGAATTTTAGTTTTCACTTTCGATATAAGTTTATTTTCAAGCTACCTTTATAGTATACGTTACCTGTAATATGCTAAGCTAATTAATTGAGTGAAAGGTTGAATTCTGCTTCTTGATTTTTCTGTGTGACAACTTAGCCCCGCCAAAAGAATCAACTTTTGAGTACAAGATTTTTTTTTATAAACGTGTTCTTCTGTCCCCCCCCCCTTTCCATGTTTGGTTTTACCATTTATGTTTGGTTTTCATCTAGAAAAAGGTATGAGTCGGGCTTTATGTCTGTTGTTTTGTCTTGAAAGAGAGGGGGTGAGATTTAAAAAGACTTAAAGAAAGCTCATAAAATGAAAACTATTTGAAATCCATAGAGTAATCGTCAAAGTCTTGGACTGGGTTCAAAGTTCCCTCGTTTTTTTGATTGACCAATATTTTAAGCATTATTAATCAAGGAAGCTAAACCTAAGTGGTATTAAGAAGTAATCTGTGGTATTAAGGGGTGTCTGGGGATTTGGCATTCAAAAATCGGCTTATTAAAATGAATCATGGAAAAAACACACATCTGATCATTTCGATATGGATAATAAATACCAAATATACCTTCGTTATTCTTTAAATTTAATTCTTGGAAACTGAATTTACATCATAGCTAGAACATGAAAACATGACGTTAAACCTAGAAAGCGATTTTCTTAGAATATTTTTCTCTCTTTGGAATCAAATGCCAAACCCAAAAACCGGATAGATTTTAATCCGGATATTTAAATTGTTCAAGTCAAATCTCCACAGTTTTGTAAACTTTGTTTTTTTTTGTGGCAGTTATTCTATGTTGCAAAAATTTGTAACAAACCAACGTAGAAAGAATTCCCTTATATTATTTTGTATCATATTTAAAGGCAGGAGGGCGGAATTGAACCCTTTCGTTCCTCACTACAATAATTTGGAGATAAATCCTTTTCGGTTTTGAATCACAGTTGCATGCAGCTTTAGGTTTGAACCCAGTTTTAGTTTAACAGTGTATGAAGTTGATAATTGGCTCTTGACCGAAAAGGTCAATTTTTAACCTTAAAAAAAGATATTATGGATAAAACTATAAGCATGGAAAGAGAACTGTTGCCAGGGGATTTAGCTTTCAATGACTGAGTAAGCCAAAATGATACTTGTACCCCTTTTTGATAGATATTTTATTATAGAGGAATCTAATTAACCCGTGTGGGGTTCTTTTCATATACAGAAATATTTCATATGAAGAAATAGTTTCTGGGCCTTTGTTGCGACAACCATTGATATTCAGACTAAAAACTTTAGAAGATCTATCCATTGATTATTTTTGTTTCCCAGAATCTCTCTCAATTTAGGGTATCTTAGGCTAAAGCATACATGAGGTCCATTGCAAGAAAAGCATTTGAGACCTCCGTTACAGGGTTTATCCTTGTTACTAGAGTGTGGTCCGGAACATCTTGCGCATCTGGGACTGTTTTTGCAGTTTTCAATGAGATGATCGAAGCTCTGGCATCTGAATCACCTTCGAGGGGCCTCCATGTACTTATCTACCCGGGAAAAGTCGTATCCAAGCTTAATTCTGTTAGACATTACTAAGCTCATGGTCTGTCTATTTTTGAAAATCAGTCTGATCGTTTTACTTTGTCCAAAACGGAAAGCTTCCTCGATGAGGCCTGGATTATGTTTGGCCACTTCGTGAGCATCCCCTTCTATAGGAAGTCCTCTTATTATGCCATAAGATTATTCTTCCCTGATTTTGCATTTGATGCTGCTGCCACTTGGTAAATTTTCCGAAAGGACACTAGGAGCTTCAACACAAAAAGCTTTTGCTTTTACAACATCGCTGAATTTAACTTGTAGTTTATTGTTTCTTAATTGCCTGACCTCCTGAATCCCATCTTTGGACTGAAGTTGACTAAGTGTTTGTAGTCTAGTCAGGGGATCCATTGACAAAGCGTCTTCTATAATTATTATTTGAAAAAAACTACGTTTTCTAAAGAGTTAAAGAGGCTGAGTCACAAGTTCGAACCTTAAAACGTACAGGGATTAGAAGGTACAGTTGATTAGAAGGTACCGCCCCCCAAACCCCCCGCTTTCGCAGCCTTTAAATAAAAAAAAATTTTTAAACTGAAAGTAAGAAGCGACATTAAAACTTAAAACGAACAGAAATTATTCCGTATATGAAAGGGGCTGTGCCCTCCTCAACGCCTCGCTCTTTACGCTAAAGTTTGACTTTCTCACAACTCTTTTTTTTAAACAATAAAAACTTTAGCGTAAAGAGCAAGGCGTTGAGGAGGACACAGCCCCTTTCACATACGGAATAATTTCTGTTCGTTTTAAGTTTTAATGTCGCTCCTTACTTTCAGTTTAAAAAATTTTTTTTTTTTAAAGGCTGCGAAAGGGGGGGTTTAGGGGGGGCCACCCCCCAAACTCGACCTGCTAATCCCTGGACGTTTCAAGGTTCAAACGTATGACTCAGCCTCTTTATCTCTTCTGAAAACATATTTTTTTTCAAATAATTTTTGCACGTTTTTGTATCGTTTATTACCTATTATTGCTTGACTAACTGTTAGATGATTGTGTATTATTCTTTTCTTTCTCGACAGGGTGCTTTAAGGTTCGACCTTGTAACTCAGCCTCTTTAACTCTTTAGAAAACGTAATTTTTTTCAAATAATATTCAAAAGAAATCGAGCTTCTTTTTTAGATTTTGTTTTCGCTATACAAAGATTTTCCTCAGACAGGCTATTGAATCTGGGTCGTCACTCTAATTTTCTGCAGGCTCGATCCCGGCACCAAAAACACACACGCTTACTTATATTTTTAGCATGCGGACTCTACATTTGAGACACGCACACCCACACGAAAATTTAGGTTTTGTTTTTGGAAAACAGGGAAGGAGTGATCAGATTGAGCTGAAATTTCGAGGATAAGCTCCCACGCCCCAGAAAAGCTTATCCTTTAAATTTCAGCCCAGTCAAACAAAGTTAAAGGGGGGCTGTGGTGGGAAAATTTAACATGGGCTCTTATAGGTAAACGAGGTTTTTCGCTAATGTAAATTTAGAAGATAATTTTTTCGGTCTGAAAATATCAATAGGGCCTAAAAAGTCGAGTTCTGCATCGAATGAGTCCTCGTTCACCCGGATCAGTTTCCAAATGTGACCTGTACGAGAGGCTAACAAGAAAAAAAAATTAACATTAAGTGGATATGTTTGTTTTTTGGAAAACAGGGTAGAAATAATCGGATTTATCTTAAATCTCGAGGATAAGCTCCCGGACCCTAAGAAAGCTTATCCTATAAATTTCAATCGGACAACTTTAAAGGGGGGCTGTAGTCGGAGGGTCGAAACTTCCGGCCCACTTTTACCCATGAAGATAAAGTCGCAGGGGGGTGAAATTTTGCATGTTTCTTAGTTTGAGCTTGGGCTACAAAATGTAATTACCGCTGTCTCTCTGCGACCTCTAGGACCGGAAATCGCTTAACATTGTGGTGGGTCACCTCTTTATAGAGGCATGCTAGCAAGTGTGCCTCCTTGACAGTACACGTTGGAGGCTTGTTGTTCGCTAAGGCTGTAGCTCAAGCATCTGGGCAAGTTGTCAATTTAACACCCATCGTATACTGCTTTATCACGGACACTGAGCTCTTCAGATCTCAAATTTCACCTAGCAGAATAGAGAAGTTGGTCTTGGGGACCTGTGGAACTTGAGATGGGTGAGTGATGACGAAAGTGGGATATTCCTATCACATTCAGCTAGCAAATCTATTATTTCCGATGTTGCTGGGTTTTTTGTGCGGCTTCTTGTGGCTAAAGCTACTCTTTCAGGAAATGCTAGTTGAAAGAGTTCGAGTTTAGCGTCGCGTAATGCTGCTAAATCAAAGAAGTCGCATGTCATTTTCGACAGCAACGTTAGATCCAACTTTTTGTTTGACTGGAGAAAGTTCAGGATTGGTTTGAGATATAGAGACGTCTGTGCCATGTTGAGCACAAGCGTAGGTCCTCGCTACCTATTACCCGTAATTTAAGGGAGACATATATCTGTGGCGTTAAGCAAAATGGGCGTAAGTCCACTTTTTTTCGAAAATGAGTTAAGCACATGGTTCGAAGAGATCTATCGATTCGTCTATTCAAAATGAGCATATCTTCAGTTCTGACCGAGATAAAAATTTTGCCAAAAGGGCATAATTTCAAATTCGTGAAAAAGCGTTACGCCGAAAGGACCTAAGTCCAATTTTTTCAAAACCTTCACATGAGCTGCGTTCGTTTTCGCCATCCAGCTGCCATCAAAACCTCGGCTTTCTAATAAGCCGTTTTTTTTTGTAAAACGACGTTTCAGTTCGCGCTTATAAGCCGTTGTTTGAAACTTCATCCAGCCGTCGTCGTATGGATGAAGAACTGAGCGTTTATATCGGTTTTACTTGTTTAGTTTTACTTTTGGCGCTAACTTTCAAATAGACTAACAAATAGTGAGAGATTTTCCTTTGTTTGACTTTGAGGTAATTTCTGAGTAGGATATTTTTTCTTTACTAGGGTAAGATATCTTTTGTATCTGTGTTTGTGGATAAGTTGCATTATAAGACGTTTTTTGAATTTAGAACGCCGTTGGTAGGATGAAGAAATAAAACGTACTACGAGTAAAACGGAGACATCTTAGTTTGAACTAAGAACGACGGACGGCGATAACGAACGCAATTATGTGCGCCCTTTTGGATTTCGCAAAAAGTTTAGAATCTTCGGCACATGGATAGTAAACATTCTGAAATTTGATTGAATTATTCTGTTCTGAAGGTAAAGTGGTATTGAAGAGTACTGGAAGAGAAGTCTGCATGAGCACACTGACGAGGAAGTGCCCATTTTTTTGTAGTGAGCAAAAATCCGGAACCATTGTCTGATGGTTTTCCTCAAGTTTACCACTATTATTTGGAAATACTGTCGACTGATATATGGTTAGAATAACAGAGAAATGGGCAGATAAAGGAGACCTAAAAGTAATTAGGCGGTATAAATTTAGAATTGGTACTTATGACAAGGAGACATGTCAAGAAAACAATTCTTACTTTAAAATATGTATAATGCTCCTAATTAACATATTATCCAATGGGAGAACCTTTATCATCAAGTCTTTCCTCTAAAAATCCTTTTTTTTCAACTTAAAAGAAAAAAATTACAATTTTTGCCATGCTCTCAACCAATGCGTAAATCTTTTGAAATTGCCAATATATAAATTGCCAATATAAATTAGCCTATAATTATAGTATTATGAAAAAACTGAAGGAAAAATACTGCAGTCAATTTTATTTTGCAAAAACGGAACATTCTATTATAATTGAATGTATAACAAAACAACATCAGAAAAATTCGCTTTGATGCTTTTACATATAATAAAATTAAGAGGGAAAAAAACTAAAAAAAAACATCATTTAATTTTTATGTAATATAAAATAATACACAACAACGGCAGAAATAAAAATAAAAACAACGGCAATTATTGCAATCAAGCAAACTGTAGTTTGATAGTTACTAAATCGCTCCACTTGGATTGAAAGATCATTTTCCATTTTAACATATGCGTCTGGACGTGCTACGCAAACCAATGCTTCAATCTGAAAAGAAATAAAAGATCTACAAATAACAGTTCAATAAGGACAAATCTTTTTATTCGACAGGTAATCGTTCTATCCAGGTTGCAGCGGTAGATAGTAACCTAGTAATAGACGATTACGTCTGTTCTAAGAAATGTAATAACTCCTAAAAATAGAGTCAATTCAAAACAAGAAGTATTATATTAGAACCGACCTGTCCGAAACCCTGAATAACCAGGAAAATATATCAGCTTGAAAATCAAGAAAAGTGGCTTTGAAACCTAAGGCTCATCTTCCAGCCAAAATTCCTCTTGATGGGTATGATCAGCATCAACGTCAGTATTTTTACATTCTTTTCTATCTCTATGCTAATCAGAGTGTTCTTTGTGAACGTCAGGAGGTACAATTTTGGAGTCAAATGGCGTTTCAGAGTGCCAGATAAGTTGCTTTACAAGCATTAAACAGCTAGTTGTTTGCATCAGAGAGTGATTTCATAATTTGGTCTTAATATTAATGAGCAACAAAAACTGCCTCTTTTCAGCTGCTAATGAGCGTGGCATGCCACACGACAAGACAACACAAGTTGCATGTATTCTTTCCCTTGGCATCATTATTTTTTTTTTTAAGGCAGCTCTAAAAACTGACGGATTCATTTTTGCAGTGGTTACGTCGATTGCTCGTTCTTTGAAATTAAGTTCTTCACAGTTTTTGAAATCAAATTCTAAACGTTAATTTTTTTTTTTTGCAGTCAATTTTATTTTGCAAAAACGGAACATTCTATTATAATTGAATGTATAACAAAACAACATCAGAAAAATTCGCTTTGATGCTTTTAGATATAATAAAAGGAAGAGGGAGGATCTTTTGGTTCTCATAATAATCATAATGTGAAGGTATATGCTGTTGGGGTTTTATTTATATATATATATATATATATATATATATATATATATATATATATATATATATATATATATATATATATATATATAAACAGCCGTAGGCTTGGGCAAACTCCATAAAAATGCATATAGTTGATACTGTTTTAGTCTCTTGATAGAAAAGAGTTAACCTGGAAAATTATATTTGGGAAAAACGATTTGGCATAGCGGGCCTAACCTAATACAGGCTAGCCTTTTGAATATTTTTGTTGAATCAAGAAGTTTATTTAGTCTGTTAACATTCCTATACTAAAAATAAATATTACTATTCCAAGCATATTGCCTCTCTTGGCAGGCGAATAGTGTTTTTTTCTTTTTTAATAAATGTATATCTCATATGTCTCATTAGTGTGTCACTAGTAGTTTTTGCGCTTCAACGGCTGCAATGAATTGTTTCTGTGTGAATATTTTTGTGATTTTCTATTTTCGGGAGCCCATTGGTGTTAAAAAAAATCATATCAATGACTACAAGTTCGTCCTTAAAGGGTTGTCTTTATTTACAGGACCAGCAGGAAAGATCAACACAACAAAAAGGCTTGTTAGTGGATTGAAGAATATTTATTATAACCCTTTATGATTTATTAAATTTATGAACACCAATTTACATGAAGCAGTGCTACCTAACTAGGTAGTGTTATGGTGGCATTAGATAAAGAAACAAGTTTTTTCAACCGAAAGTAAGGAGAAACATTAAAACTTAAAACGATCCGAAATCATTACGGATATGAAGGAGGCTGCCCCCTTCTCAACACCTTGCTCTTTCCACTAAAGTTTGACTTTTTATTGCAATTATTTAAGAATGTCTCCTGAAACACAATAAGAAAAGTTTAATTAGGTACCGTAATAAGCTTTTTTAAAGTTCTAAAAAACATTTTAGCGTAAAGAGCAAAGTATTGTGGAGGGGACAAACCCCATCACATCCATGATAATATATGTTCGTTTTAAGTTTTAATGATGCTCCTTACTTTCAATTAAAAAAACGTGTTTGTTTTTAATTCAATTTCTGATCACTTTTTTGAATAATGCCGAGAAATCCAGCTCCCCCTCCATTGAAAATTTCCTTACCCCACGAAAAAATTCTCCATGGAATGATCCTCCGACTTACCCCCCCCCCCCCTTCCCCTGCCAGAATCCCCCCCCCCAAAAAAATATACATATATATATCCGTATACTCAAGGGCGTAGGGAAGGAGGGCAGCTGCCCCCCCAGAACTTAAAATTTACACTAGATATGGCTGAAAAAGCTGTTGAAAAAAGGTAGATGGCTAAAAAAACAGTTGATAAAAGGTAGATGGCTGAAAAAATGGAATGACAGAATAAAAGTCAAACAAAAAGCAACTATCAATAATGTCTTGGAAAAATTTAGCTCTAATCCAAGAAGATTGATTAATGCTGAAGCTTATTGATGATTTATGATTTTTAGTGATTACTTATTAATAAAGATTTCATAAGTATGATAGAACTTGCTGGCAATGTAAGGTTTTGTGAACTACCAATGTTACTTCAGACCCCGCCCTTCATCACAACATTGGCTCCCCCCCCCCTAGAGAAAAATCTACGTACGCCCATATGTATACTTCACAATAGTCTATACTATATGTAATAAATAGGTTAATTCGTAGCTTGCAGCCCTTCCCCCGAGGGCTGTGGGGGGTCATCCTCAAAGACTAGATCTTTGACTATGCTGAACAAAATAGATATCTAAAAATTTTGATCGGTCAACTTTGGGAAAAAAAGGAGCACGGAGGGTGGCTAGCTGCCCTCCAATATTTTTGATTACTTCAGAAAGGCACTAGAAATTTAGATTTCCGATCAAATGAACCCTCTCCCGATCTTCTAAGATCACTGGTTTGCTGCGATCACAACAGGGAAAAACACACACCAAAAAAAAATAAATAATAAACGCGCGTCTATGATCTTGTTTCTCGCAAACAGTGCGAAATTTCGTATTTTTGTATATAGGAGCTTGAAACCTCTAAATTAGGGTTCTCTGATATGCTGAATCTGATGGTGTGATTTTCATTAAGATCACTTGATTATTTTAGGGTGTTTCATCCCTTTTTCCAAGACTTGGGCAAATTCTCTCAAGCTTTGAAGTTATGATGGGTAACATTAAACTTGATTAGTTTTACATATTTTGAATAAGCATCAAAATTTGATTCAATTGATGTATCCATTGTTATCAAGACTCTGCTTCTTAGAGATTCGGTTACTATTGAGCAGCATTGCTCCTTACTGACAGTTTGTTACCACGAACTGTTTGAAACCACAATAACAAGGCAGCTGATTAGCAGCCATATTATGGAACATTTGAATCGATAATAAGAGATTGATCCCTATTGATAATTTTGGTGGTTTTTTTTTTTTATAAAATTCTTAGGGAAGTTCAGTAAAAGCTTCGACATTTAATGATCTGCACATTGTCAATTTAGACTAGCCTAGTTCCTTCCTTTGCTCCTTTCCCTTAAGTCGACAAAAATATTAAGGTAATTTCTATATTCAGTTTTGCAATAGCATCTTCTTTGCTGAATTGATTTTTTCTGGTGTATCTTAATCAGGCTCTAAAATTGTTTTGATATAAATAAAAATAAGACCAGGCATATACGCAAAATTTTAGCTAACCTTACAGCAAAGATAGATTTACACTAAGTAATATATTGCTAGTCTTGCCAATTACATAAGTGCAAGCTATATAGCTCCTGATTCAAAATCATTTCTTAAGATGAGGAACAAATTATTATTTTTATTTATCACCAAAGAGATAGTAGTAAACCTCAAAAGATTCTAGAGCCAGCAGTTTTTAGTACATTATTACTATTTTGTTAATAGTCATCATTTCTCTACGCTTAGAAAAAAAATGTTGGCAAAATATTAGGTCAAATTCATAAATACCTTCTTCTCTTCTTCTGCATTATCGAAATTCATTTGGATCTTCAGTAGTTCAGGATAACCCATTTCAATGCTAAGATCATCTTCATTCTTCTGGACCATGGCTTTTTTCATTGGAACTTTGGGCATAATGAGGAACTAAAAATCTATGATTAAAATATATGAACTAAAAATAAGAGCAATAATATTTAGTCAAAAAAAGAAACCAAACATCACTAAAGTCACAATAATTACTCATATAGCTTACACATTTTGAGCTCGCTGAATTATAATCTTTCAGCATTTTTTATATCAAAATTTTTGTTTAGAAATTGCTTTCCTAAATTTTCAGGTTGATCTTAGACAGAAAGTGCATAACCTTTTCGGGTCAGCTGTTCTATCCCGCAAATGTTTTCCTGATTGTTTTTTTTTTTTTTTGCACACTGGTAGGAGGCTACCTTGAATTAAAATTTTAGGTATTTTGGAAACAAACAGTAAAAAACTTCAAGATCCTTCTCCCGCCATATATCCCTGTGAGATACGGAGCATATCGTGAAATTATTTAAGTAATAATTGTCTGATTAGTTATTTTTTTTCACCCATGTCACATACAAAGATGACATCTGTGGAGTAAAATAATGAGAAAAGAGAAAATACACAATAATTATACAACAATAAAATTAACTAAAGAGACAAACTAAAGGATGATAGGGCAAAAATTAGTAAACAAATGAATCCGATAGGTTTCCATGCAGCATGGTCAGATTTGATGTTATGTTGGGTTTTTCCAACTTACAAATTATTTTACTATTACCATGTCAAGGGGGAAACAAAGTAAAAATTTACAATAGTAAAAGTAAAAATTAGGGATGATAAACAATGAATTAGTAATAAAAAAAAACTACACAAGAATGGTTCTAAAAAACCCTTTCCAAGACCAAAATGACATCTGGAAGAAAAGGTGCTTTGTTTTTTTTTTTTTCTTGATCCAAATGAAGATGTACCCTGTTTTATATATACATATATATATATATATATATATATATATATATATATATATATATATATATATATATATATATATATATATATATATATATATATATATATATATATATATATATATATATATATATATATATATATATATATATATATATATATATTTAATTGATAATATCTCAAATTTATTTATTTTTTCAAGCAGGGATGCCAAAAAGTTAATTATCATTTGAATTAAAGCAGAGACGGTTTCCTATCAAGGTGTTATCCACAGGGGAGAAGGGGCGAGGGAAGTATTAGGGAAGAATATGACAGTTTGGTTGCTACCAGTAGCTACTAGGTGGAGTATCCTATGAAAGTGTACTGTCAATGAGTAGAGAAATTAAACTTGTAAATTTAAGCTGTGATTTGAGAACGACTGACGAAAACATTAATGTTTGTGGTCAACATTGATTGCACTGGCGGCGTGCTGCCGACATCTTACCAGTGGCGCACCGCCGTGGTTTTTTTTAGCCCCTCCACCACAAGTCTTCCCTCATCAGCGTGGCACCGGGATCTATATGTATATATTCTTTCTTTGTTACAGGATAGACTTAACACCTACTTTTTCCTCAAAAATGGTTATTCCAATTGATATAGAATAAATAATATAACAAATTTATTCTAAGGAGTATCAAGTAGCCTTGGCTATGCTTATTTCCATGGTGAAAGTGTTTGAAGACTAGCTTCAAAACAAAGACACATAGTGTCTTACCAACTAACCCTTCCTCATCAACTTAGGCTATACAACTGCTTCTCAATCTACTATAATGCAACAAAAAAATGCAACAATAATGATCAGAACAAATCAAAAATGAAAAAGAAGAACAAATAAATATGTGTTTAGAAGATATGTGGCAGTGAGAACAAAGAAATATGTGTAGTTAGAAGATAAGCAGTAACAAGAATTACAAGCAACAGCAGAGCAGGAATCAGAACATTTCAAAAGTGAAGAGCAAAGAATTATAGGGTAACCATAGTAGACACACAAAAGCTAGCATCAGTACCCCAAGAACAGAGTCCCCCATTTTACCAAATGATAAAAAACATAACCCAATGTGGTCTCCCCCTGCCAAAGGTGGAACATTTTGTGGATATTAGTAGTCAGGGATCTAAGGGGTTTGGTAGGTTAATTAAGGTTATGCCACCATTAGGTAAGAGACTTGATGAGCTTAGATTATAAATAAGAAATCTTTGGTTTAGATGGGCCTAACAATGGACTGGACATACTAAAATTTTTACTGATGGCTCTAAGACTGATACTAACTCTGGGTGTGCTTTTACCATACCAAGACTAAATGTTGCTTGTAGTTTTAAAAGAAGGGAAAATTGTCATTTTTTTCAATTGAGTTGGCTGCAATAAGGAAGGCTGTTGATTATATTAGAAATGGTTTGTCTGTAGGTCCTTATCCCCCTCCCAGCCCCCTTTTTAAGTTTCAAAAATTGTTTGTTCACCAGTAGGCTACTGCAACATTAGTAGGGCTAACAGGCTAACACAAAATCAGGGAGACATTTGACAGCTCCTTCAAAGGGAAATTAGAAATGTCTTTCGGGTGCCCAGTTCCTTGAAGGATGTCTATTATGTATTCAATAATAGTGAATGCACAAAAAAATACAAATGAATGTCCATTGTCTGATTTATATATATATATAATATATATATATATATATATATATATATATATATATATATATATATATATATATATATATATATATATATATATATATATATATATATATATATATATATATATATATATATATATATATATATATATATATAAATCAAATAAAAAATGTTTTAGATGGATTAGGATTATCATATATTTGGAATGAGGGGCTAGGACCCTCAGATCAGGGTGATACGTTTTTGGCTATGATTGTAGAAAGAATAAAAGACCAGGAAGTCCAAATGTGGACCCAGGCAGTTAAAACATCTGAAACATTGAAGTTTTATTCCCATGTAAAAGAGATATTTGGATTGGAATATTATTTTAAACTAGGATTACTGGGGGAGACATTGAGGACTTGGTTTCGGATTCGAGCGAATTGCCTGCCACTAAAAAATAGAAAAAGAGTATTTGAAAGAAATAGAGTGGCCCCAGATGCAAATGCGGATTACTCTTGCCCCAGATGTAACCTAGGTATTGAGGATGTGGCCCATATTCTCACCGAGTGCCAGCAACTTTCTATATTAAGGGAAAATATTTTGAGGGTGGTAACTTGGAGTTCCCGGGGATCCTGAAAACGACAGTAAAAAGGTCAATCAGGCAGTTATGTAAATATGTAAATGAAGTGTTGACATCAATGAGTGAAACTTGATATTTATGTTATTTTTCTTGTGGAGTGTAATTAAGAATACTGTTCTGTATGGCCTGTTTTTTGGCTTATAATAAAATTATTATTATTATTATTATACTGATATTTAATAATGAAAATATTAATATTACTTAATTTATTAAAGTTATAAAAGTAAAAACATTTATATTTTCTCAGTAAAGTGCAAATTTTGTTCTGGCCTTGGGAAGGCATAGGGGTTTTGAGCATTTCTCATGTTAATTTATGCATGTTTTGAGTTTGACTTGGTTATTTATTGTAATTTCTGTTTGTTTTGGGTTTCATTTATTTATTGATGCTGATTTGTGGTAGTGTCATGCTTGGTAGATTATTTGATTTTATTTTTGCTCATTTTTGGTTTAATGGAGCTCTAAGCTACATTTCTTTGAAAAACTTATTTTGTGGAAAAAGTTTTTTTAATTAACTGAAAAAAACAAGGAGATATGGCACTCTAAATTCAAATGTCTCTGTGTTGAATTGGAAATATTCGAGAACAAAAAACATAGTCTTAGTTTACAGCACAAGTGGTCTGCTTTAAATGACCCGGAGAAGGAAGACACAAGTAGCCTAGTTTCAATGTTTTGAATAGTAGGCCTATTCCTGACTCTTACAATAAAATGAGCATTTGTGGTCTCTCCTTTTTTGGTCTTGCATGTATATGCAAACATTTTGTTTTTAAGCATAAATATTATCAAGAATAAACTGAGAAGTCATCTTATTGATGAGAACTTGGAATCTTTGAAATTTAGTTTTATTTAGTGTAGCCAATTAGGCTTACTTATTTAGTGCAAAAAAAGTTCACTAAACAAGCAGGTATGGCTAACAATTCCTTAAATTTTTTTGTAATGTTCACATTTGACTCTTAGGCTAATAAGTTTGCCAACCACTGGCTTTGTCATTGAATTTAAGTTAACCCAATTAACCAACACTTTTAAATCATCCTGTAGAAGAGCAACATTATTTAGGGAAGATGTGCCCCTGTAAATCTTTACATCATTTTGATGTTACTATGTTGAACTACCTGTGCCAAATTATTTATAAATAAAGGTCCAAAATCATTAAATATATTTTTAATATTTTTGCGTCTTTCAAACCAGCGTTATCATAAACTAGTCTGAGTATCCAAAAGTGCTTCATTCTTAGCAAAAATTGTCCATCTTCAAATCTCAAAAACTAGAAGTTACTTTTTTTCCGCTTGCATTGTTAACCTGAATAAATAGGCCCGTTTTTTAGCACTTATCTTGCATCTTTCAGCAAAGATTATCGTTTTTTAACTCATCTTTGTTCTAAGATTAAATAAAAAAAAACAAGTTTTTTTAACTGAAAGTAAGGAGCGACATTAAAACTTAAAACGAACAGAAATTATTCCGTATATGAAAGGGCTGTCCCCTCTTCAACGCCTCGCTCTTTACGCTAAAGTTTTTTATTGTTTAAAAAAAATAGTCGTGAGAAAGTCAAACTTTAGCGTAAAGAGTAAGGCGTTGAGGAGGGGACAGCCCCTTTCATATACGGAATAATTTCTGTTCGTTTTAATGTCGCTCCTTACTTTCAGTTAAAAAAAAATGTTTTTTTTATTTAATTTTTGAATATTTTTGAATAAATGCAGGTTTTGATCTTGGCTCACAGTACATGAATAATTAAAACAAAATTTCCATATTAATTTACTTTTATTTGGTTAAATGGCTTTCTCGAAACTTGTTTCATTTTATTTACGAACGTTTTTATTAGTAATAAGTATACGTAACTTACGAATTAACTTACGTAACGAACTTCTATATTCATATATTTTTAATATGTATATTAGGGGGTTTGCCCCCTAGTCAATACCTTGCTCTTTAAGCGAAAGTTCAAATTTTGTTCCAGTTCTTTAAAAATGACCGCTTAATCACAAAGGCCGTTAAATAGAATAAATAGCTCTTATGAAAGTACTAAAAAATCTCTGGCTTAAAGAGTGAGGTATTGACTAGAGGGTGAACCCAATCATATATGTAATATTTTCTGTTCGTTTAAAGTTTTGATGTTACTGCTGTTGCAGTTGAAAAACTTGTTTTTTTATTTAATTTCTGATCTTTTTTTAAATAATGCTGGGAAGTCCGGTGTCCCCTTCATAGCAATGTGCCTTCCACCATGAAAACTTCCTTCATGAAAAAATCCTCCTACAAAACCCCCGACCCCAGGCACGTACGCAGGAATTTGTTTCGGGGGGGGGGCACATCCTTCAAACCCATTATTCTGTGAGAAAAATGAGAAAATTATGGGAAAATGAAAAAAATAGTGAGATTTCTGGGAGGGGGCGGAGGCCCCCCCTGCGTACGTCCCTGCCCGACCCCCCCACTACCAGGAAAAATCTCCCCTGAAAACGTCTGTACTGTATACTTCCCAATAACCAATACTATGTGTTAACATTGGGTAAAGTTCATAACTTTCAGCCCTCCTCCCGGGAACTTCGGGGGATTAAGTCATCCTAAAAGACATACTTATAATATTTTCGAACATGCTGAACAAAATGGCTATCTCAAAATTTGGATCAGGTGACTTTGGGAAAACAAAGAGCGTGGGAGGGGGCCTAGTTGCCTTCCATTTTTTTTGGTCACTTAAAAAGGGCACTAGAACTTAATTTCCATTCCAATGAGCCATCCCATGATATTCTAGGACCACTGGGTTGATATCATCACCCCTGGGGCAAAAAAAAATAAACACGCGCCCGTGATCTTTCTTCTGGCAAAAAATGCAAAATTCCACATTGTTGTAGATAGGAGCTTGAAACCTCTACATTAGGGTTCTCTGATACGCGGAATATGATGGTGTGATTTTCATTCAGGTTCTATAATTTTTAGGGGTCTTTCCCCCTTTTTTCGAAAATCAGCCAAATTTTCTCAGGCACGTAACGTTTGATGGGTAGAATTAAACTTGATGAAACTTATATATTTGAAATCAGCATTAAAATTCAATTTTTTTGATGTATCTATTTGTATCAAAATACCGTTTTCTAGAGTTTCGGTTACCATTGAGCCGGGTCCCAATAACCAATTGGTCACTATATGTTAACATTGGGTATAGTTCATAACTTTCAGCCCTCCTCCTGGGGGCTTTGAGTAATTAAATCATCCTAAAAGACATAGTTATAATATTTTCGACCATCCTGAACAAAATAGCTATCTCAAAATTTTGATCAGGTGACTTTGGGGAAAAAATGAGCGTGGGAGAGGGCCTAGTTGCCCTCCATTTGTTTTGGTCACTTTAAAAGGGCACTAGAACTTTTAATTTCCGTTCCAATGAGCCTTCCCACGATATTCTAGAACTACTGGGTCGATACGATCACCCCTGGGGAAAAACAAAAAAAACAACAAATAAACACGGATCAGTGATCTTTCTTCTGGCAAAAAATGAAAAATTCCACATTTTTGTAGATAGGAGCTTGAAACCTCTACACTAGGGTTCTCTGATACGCTGAATATGATGGTGTAATTTTCATTAAGGTTCTATAACTTTTAGGGGTCTTTCCGCCTTTTTCCGAAAATCACCCAAATTTTCTCAGGCGCGTAACTTTTGATAGATAAATTTAAACTTGATGAAATTTATATATTTGAAATCAAAATTAAAATCTGATTCTTTTGATATATCTATTGGTATCAAAATTCCGTTTTTTAGAGTTTCGGTTACCATTGAGCCGGGTCGCTCCTTACTTACAGTTCGTTACTACGAACTGTTTGATCTTACAGCTCACTGATGTTAGCAAAAAGAGCAAAAAATGCTTAAAATTGCCTTTGTCAATGTTATCGACCTTAGTATTCTTAAAATCTTAAGTCATATAGAAAAAAATTAAGACAGAAAGTTGATTTTTTGGCTGTCAATTGATGCTAGAATATTTATAAGTAAACTTCTGGTTAAGTTCTCATTGAGAGGCTTATTGGTGTCTTGGGAAGTAGTTGAGCTGCGCAAATAAGACTTTCAGGATCTGAGGTATGAAATGTATTCAGGAAGGTATTGCCAAGCTAACATCTCTTTTCAAGGACTGCATATATGATAGCCTAAGTCACTAGCCTATTTATTTAAATTTTAGCAAAATAAAAATTTATACCAATTTTTGGGTTTTCAATTTCCCATTTAGACTTCTGTTTTTTTTTTTAAATATAAATAGAATTATAAAATACTTGCTTAGCCTGGATCATCCCTGAAAATACTTCACCCCCCCCCCCTATTGTACAAATTTATTGCTCAAATTATTTATCTTCCATAGATTTTGCCATGAATAAATACTTTTTTTTATTGATTAAGCAGCAAAGAAGAAAAATTAAAAAAATTAAAAAATGAAAAACTATTGAAAATATAGGCTATATATTTGCACATTAGGGAGGGAGTGTTTGTAAAGTAAAGTGAAGTGGTTGTATAAATGATGGAGGTAAGTAGCCTACTATAGGGCTTGTAATGATGCTTTCATGATTTTATGGTGTTTCTTTTTAAGTAGGTCTAACTTTTGACAGATACATCCAGTTTCATTATTTTTATAGAACTTTGAGCCATATTAAGGATCTTTTTCAACAATTTAATAAATAGATATAAAAATCCTTATAAATCAGAATTTATCAAACATTTGAGGCACAAGAATTTTTACTTGTGCTGCAATTTAGCAGCAGATCTTTTTCTTAAGATTTGTCTTTTATAGTATAGTGCTAGAAAAGATAAGTTTACTTTGATGGAGAAGGAGTAGATGTGTATGTAGCTATTTTCTAAAAATCGTTAGTTCTCTGGATTCATTGCTGAGTTTTATATATCCTACTTAATTGCTTTCTAAGATCAGCAGAAGCCACTAATCTATATTTTACTCATATTTTCTTGTTAGTAAAAAAATTTGCAAAATCTCCTTTTCTCAATTAATCTCCTTCACAAGACCTAATTCCCTTCTTATACTTTTGAATAACCTTTGGTAAAGTCAATCATAATTGCTTCTTTGGGAAATTTCTACCCTCTAAACTAGGTCACTTTCATATCCATTCCAGTTTATTACCTTAAATCAAATTGGTACTTGGGCATTATATGGGCCTTTCTATAAAGTCAAGTTTTGTTAATGCTAAGGAAATAAAAATAAATAGGATGAATCTTTCAATTAAACATAAAGCTTTTTCACTAATATTCTTAGCTGCAATCCTAGCTTTCTTCCCCAAGACACCTTCACCAACTTCACAAATTATTTTTCTAATTTTATTCTAACCATGTTCCACATTTTCAGATTTTAAACTTTTAAGTTTAGTATTCGACAGTTCCTGGAAAGTTTCTCTCAAATTTTCATCCTGGAGTCTACCAACGTCATAACCTCTCGGGAGGTAGTTATCCTTCCGAAATTCCAGCTTTAAATTAACCCTAGACACCAAGGGTCTAGGCAGAAAATTTTACGGGGGGACAAATGCCAAAATATCAGTGGCGGTTGGATGACAGGAAATAAATTTCAAGTATTTTTTACGTTGGAATAAGTTCATTTTTAAATACTTTCAGGAAAATTCTCAAATAAAAAGAGCAATTAAAGTGCATGCAAAATGAAACAAAATACAGTAAATTTAAAACCGCAAGGATTCCTGGCAAACGGATCAATTTGTTTAATCAATAATATATTTAATTGTAATGTATTTAATCTTAAAAGAAAACCATACTCAAACCAAAATTACAGAAAGATGGCTTCCGTAGATTATAATAGATGTAGACTTGTCTTTATGCAATTTCCTACACCTTAGAATAGTTTACAGAAGGAGTAGAGATACTAAAAAAAATCATCCTGCCTCCACATATACCACGTTTTGATTTTATAACAGTCATATAAAATTTACCTGTTTCCCAACAGGACAATTCTCCCCCTCGAACTTATATCCCTTATATATTCAGACATTAAAAAAAAAATACAATAGCAAAAGAAAAACAAAATATTTCATATTTCAAACATCTTTGTTTGGATTTTGATGGACAATCAAACAGTTCCTGGTAATGTTCGTGGTAAATAAGTACGGAGCGACCCGGCTCAATAATAACCGTAACACTAAAAAACTGAATTTTGATACTAGTAGATATAACAAAAGAATTGGTTTATTATGCTGATTCCAAATATATAAGTTTCATTAAGTTTAGTTTTACCCATCAAAACCTACGAACCTGAGAAAATTTGCCTGATTTTCTTAAAAAAAAGGGGTAAAGACCCCCTCGAAGTCATAGAAAGTCATAGAATTTTAATGAATATTACACCATCAGATTCAGAGTATCAAAGAACCCTAATGTAGAGGTTTTTGTAATTTTTGCCAGAAGAAAGATGACGGATACGTGTTTATTTGTTTTTTGTTTGTTTATTTTTTCCCTAGGGGTGCTTGTATTGACCCAATGGGCCTAGACCGTCGAGAGAGGGTTCGTTCTAATGGAAATGAAAGGTTCTAGTACCCTTTTTAAGTGACCAAAATAATTGGAGGACAACTAGGCCCCCACCCACGCCACCCTTTTCCTAAAATCGTCCAATCAAAAATTTGAAATAGTCCTTTTCTTCAACATATTTTGAAGGCCCAATAACTATGTCTTTAGGGATAAAATTAGACCCCGGCGCCGCGCCGATGAGGGAAGACCGGCAGCGGCGGGGCAAAAAACAGCACCGTGCCGCATCGCCGGTAAGACGCCGGCGGCGCGCCACCGGTAAGATGTTTGCGGTGCGCCGCCAGCGCGACCAATGTTGACTGCAAACATTAATGTTTTCATCAGTCTTTCTCAAATCACATCTTCAATTTACAACAGATTCGAGCCTATTCATGAGTTCAAAAATTCACAAGTCGCTGGCTGGAAACTGGTCTTCTTCGTTATTCATCAAGAGAAGTGGAAATCTGATAGAAACGAAATAGCTGTGGCGTTTCAGAACCCTTGCATAATACGAGTAGTTGAAGTACCTATTAGCTATGTATTATTAACATAAATAATTATCAAAATTAGTATTTTTTTTTCATCTAATATTACTGAATAAAAAAATTCAAATAACGTATCACAAAATTCGTCAGTTATCTGGGTAAAAACTTTGAATATAACTTTGAACTTAGAAGCTTAATTTTTTCATAATGGCCTTTGCCTATATCTGTTTTGTCACATTTAAAACAGTTGAAATGGGCGACTTTGATATTGATTGTTTTTTTTGCTCTTTTGGATTCCTAAGACGCCTGCTTGTATTAAAAACTGGTTTTTAATTACAATTTAAAAAAATGCATTTTAAAGTTTTTTTTTGGCTTCTTTATAGAATATATGTCATGTAGGCTAAGGCTGAACTGCTGCTTTTTTATCGCTTTTGGCTGCTCTTTTGGATATTATTCATTTTTTATTTTGGGGATTCATTCTAGATTACTAAATGATAAATACCTAATATCAGTCAAATTATAAACTGTATCTAAAAGGAGTAAATTTATCAAATTGAAAAATACATTATGTACACTTCACATGAGAACGCTTCAATTACAATGACACAAAAAACACTTAATAGTTTATTCGCTATGAAGAAGAATTAAGTGCCAGCTATTTTCTTAGGTAAAAAATGAAAAGCTCATCCGTTTTAACTGTAATTAAATGAAATAATATGCAGACTGAAGTAGCTCCAGGAAGATGTTGAAATGTTTATCCTAGTTCGTCACTTTTAATCCAAGCAAAATGTTAGGACACTTAGTATCAGTTATTGAGTTTAAGCTTTGATTTCCAAGTGCTCACAAGAATTACCAAATTTAAGAAAGTCGCAACAATAAGTCACCTGTGGTCAGAATACTTAGACTCCTCTTTGATCCCCACCCAGGCTCAAAGCTTCTGCTATGGTCATTTCCATGGAAATCTCCAAAGAGTTTCTTTTTAAAATAGCTTTCAAGTGTAGTTAGGAGTATTTAGACTTTTTGCTTTTCTTCAAAGCTTTGAAGAAAGTGTTATAATATTCCAAATGTTACATTTATGCATATTTTTGGTAATCATTTGTGGGGTGATCGAATTTTCTAAGCAACTATAGATACGTAAGAACGTTGCAACATCTAGTAACCTGAGGTCACAAGACTGTCAAAGACTCCTCCTTGAACCTCCCAAATTGAAAGCTTATATTATGACCTGGACTTTTAATGTAACTTGGGCACTGGACCAAGGGTGCCATTGTTACTCGAGTGCAACGTTAGGTGGGGATGTCGATATCGCTTTCGTCACACCAATTCGTTTTAGTGTGAATCTACCTGGTATATGAATGAATGTTTTCAAAGTAAACCCGTTTCATCAATAGGAAAAAAAACCGGATTGGACGCATATGTCCCTTTCCCTTTAACTTTAGCTCTTTACGCTAAAGTTTTTTATTGTTAAAAAAAAATAGAGTCGTGAGAAAGTCAAACTTTAGCGTAAAGAGCGAGGCGTTGAGGAGGGGACAGCCCCTTTCATATACGGAATAATTTCTGTTCGTTTTAAGTTTTAATGTCGCTCCTTACTTTCTGTTAAAAAAAACTTGTTTTTTTTATTTAATTTGTGAAAGTTTTTGAATAAATGCAGGTTTTGATCTTGGCTCACATTACATGAATAACTAAAACAAAATTTTCATATTAATTTACTTTTATTTGGTTAAATGGCTTTCTCGAAAGTTGTTTCATTTTATTTACGAACGTTATTATTAGTAATAAATATACGTACCTTCCGAATTAATTTACATAACGAACTTCTATATTCATATATTTTCAATATATATATTAGAAGGTTCGCCCCCTAGTCAATACCTTGCTCATTAAGCTAAAGTTCGAATTTTGTTCCAGTTCTTTAAAAATGACCGCTTAATCACAAAGGCTGTTAATTAGAATAAATAGCTCTTATGAAAGTACTAAAAATCTCTGGCTTAAAGAGTGAGGTATTGACTAGGGGGTGAACCCAATCATATATGTAATATTTTCTGTTCGTTTAAAGTTTTGATGTTGCTGCTGTTGCAGTTGAAAAACTTGTTTTTTTATATTTAATTTCTGATCTTTTTTTAAATAATGCTGGGATGTCCGGCGTCCCCGTCAGAGAAATGTCCCGTCCCACATGAAAACGTCCTTCATGGAAAGATCCACCTGCATAACCCCCAACCCCAGGCACGTACGCATGAATTTGTTTCGGGGGGCAATTTGTTTCGAGGGGGGGCCAAATCCTTCAAACCCATTATTCTGTGAGAAAAATTAGAAAATTATGGGTAAATGAAAAAAATCGTGTGATTTCGGGGGGGGGGGGGCCGGAGGCCCCCCCTGCGTACGTCCCTGCCCGACCCCCCCCCCCCACTACCAGGAAAAATGTCCCCTGAAAACGTCTGTACTGTATACTTCCCAATAACCAATACTATGTGTTAACATTGGGTAAAGTTCATAACTTTGAGCCCTCCTCCCGGGAACTTCGGGGGATTAAGTCATCCTAAAAGACATAGTTATCATATTTTCAACCATGCTGAACAAAATAGCTATCTCAAAATTTTGATCGGGTGACATTGGGAAAAAAAGGAGCGTGGGAGGGGGCCTAGTTGCCCTCCATTTTTTTGGTCACTTAAAAAGGGCACTAGAACTTTTAATTTCCATTCCAATGAGCCATCCCACAATATTCTAGGACCACTGGGTCGATACAATCACCCCTGGGAAAAAAAATAATGGTGTGATTTTCATTCAGGTTCTATAACTTTTAGGGGGTCTTTCCCCCTTTTTTTGAAAATCAGCCAAATTTTCTCAGGCGCGTAACTTTTGATGGGTAGGATTAAACTTGATGAAACTTATATATTTGAAATCAGCATTAAAATTCAATTCTGTTGATGTATCTATTTGTATCAAAATACCGTTCTCTAGAGTTTCGGTTACCATTGAGCCAGGTCCCAATAACCAATAGGCTATATATGTTAACAATGGGTAAAGTTCATAACTTTCAGCCCTCCTCCTGGGGGCTTTGAGGGATTAAGTCATCCTAAAAGACATATTTATCATATTTTCGACAATGCTGAACAAAATGGCTATCTCAAAATTTTGATCAGATGACTTTGGGAAAAAAATGAGTGTGGGAGGGGACCTAGTTGCCCTCCATTTTTTTGGTCACTTAAAATGGGCACTAGAACTTTTAATTTCCGTTCCAATGAGCCCTCCCACGATATTCTAGGACCACTGGGTCGATCCGATCATCCCTGGGAAAAAAAAAAAAAAATAAATAAACACGGCATCCGTGATCTTTCTTCTGGCAAAAAATGAAAAATTCCACATTTTTGTAGATAGGAGCTTGAAACCTCTACAGTAGGGTTCTCTGATACGCTGAATATGATGGTGTGATTTTCATTAAGGTTCTATAACTTTTAGGGGGTCTTTCACTTTTTTTTCGAAAATCAGCCAAAATTTTCTCAGGCGCGTAACTTTTGATAGGTAAAATTAAACTTGATGAAACTTATATATTTGAAATCAGAATTAAAATCTGATTCTTTTGATGTATCAAAATCTGATTCAAAATTGACGTTTTTTAGAGTTTCGGTTAACATTGAGCCGGGTCGCTCCTTACTTACAGTTCGTTACCACGAACTGTTTGATCTTTTACAGCTCACTGATGTTAGCAAACAGAGCAAAAAATGCTTAAAATTGCCTTCGTCAATGTTATCGACCTTAGTATTCTTAAGTCACATAGAAAAAATTAAGACAGAAAGTTGATTTTTTGGCTGTCAATTAATGCTAGAATATTTATAAGTAAACTTCTGGTTAAGTTCTCATTGAGAGGCTTATTGGTGTCTTGGGAAGTAGTTGAGCTACGTTTGTATGTAAGTTTTCTCGTAGACTGGCTTAAGGTGAAAGTCCTCTCTCTAATTGATCTTAGTCATTTTAGTAATCTCAAATCCGCGTCAACCTTTCAGTAACTAATCAATCTTGTTGATTCCATGGGGAAGTTACTTGAAAACTCTAATACTATACTTAATCTGATTTCTATTGATCTTCAAAAAGCTTTTGATTTGATTAACCACAATTTACCCATTGATAAACTTATAAATGAATTTCACATTGAAACTTTCCTTGTTCAACTCGTTGCCTCTTTTCTTTCTAATAGATCTCAAGCAGTAAAATATCTAAATTGTTTCTCAGATCGTCTCCCCATATTTAATGACATTCCTCAGGGGACTATTCTAGGCCCTCTCCATTTTTCTCTTTTGATTAATAGCCTTTCAATCTTTTATGACAATAGATGGAAATTTGTCGATGACTTGACAGTTTTAGAGATATGTCATAAAAACATCTTTAGCAACCCAATGGGCATACTCCAAGATATTGCCTGTAAGGCCTTGTCCCTTGACATGACAGTTAGCCCTTCTAGATCCGAAACAGTTTCAGGAACTCTTCTTAAATCCTCTCAGCTTTTTCTTGCTTCTATACCTCCTGAAACCTCTATCACATATCTTAAACTCCTTGGTTATACAATTTCTTCTAATTTGAAATGGGATGCTCATATAAACAATATCCTACAACAAGCAAACTCCTCGCTTTCCCTCCTTAAACTTTTAAATAAATTCAGTTGCCCCCAATCACATTTACTACAAGTATACATTTCTTTTGTGCGTCCCTTATTGAGTACGCTTGTCTTGTGTGGCACCCTGGCCTCTCTAATGAAGCAACACGAAAAATTGAAAATGTCCAAAAGAGAGCTCTAAGAATTATTTTTAAAGAGGGCAAGATACCGTATTTGTATTTGTTAAATATTTCAAACCTAGAGACCCTCGAGAGACAAAGAATTAATTTGTGCCTCCGTTTTGGTAAGTTGGCACTTTTGAACCCCCGTACTGCGAACCTTTTCCCTGAATACCATGTACCTGATAGAAATCGTCCTCCACGAACTGTGTCCCAGCCTATCCCCACCTTATCTCCCAGTCTTTGTACTACCTTGCGGTATAAATAATCTTTTATCCCTTTTTTTACCGATTTAATAAATAGTGGTTAATATGAACATAAATTCTGTATTTTCTTTTATATAATAAAAGAAAAAGCTTAGTTTCCTCTATACTCTTTTTTTTGTTCCCTATCCCCTTTTTATGTTGTTTTTTAAACATTTGCTAATGTGTATATTATTTATTTTTTTTTTCAGTTTTATTATTTTTGTATCTTGTTAACTAGTTGCCATTTTGAAGTTTTTAATATAAGTGACAAAGGAATCATATAGCATTCCGATATTTGATTATTTATTTTAATTTTTTTTTTCATTGGTTGCCAATCTTTAAGTTGTTGTGCTTTTGTTATGATTTTCTTGCTTGTTTGTTTTTTATGGACTTCGAAATTCGAATTCGGCCCTTCAGGGCTTGTGATAGCAATTTCTAGAAATAAATATCTCTCTTATACTTAGGCATTATATGGGCCTTTCTATAAAGTCAAGTTTTGTTAATACTAAGGAAATAAAAATAAATAGGATGAATCTTTCAATTAAACATAAAGCTTTTTCACTAATATTCTTAGCTGCAATCCTAGCTTTCTTCCCCAAGACACCTTCACCAACTTCACAAATTATTTTTCTAATTTTATTCTAACCATGTTCCACATTTTCGGATTTTAAACTTTTAAGTTTAGTATTCTACAGTTCCTGGAAAGTTTCTCTCAAATTTTCATCCTGGAGTCTACCAACGTAATAACCTCTCGGGAGGTAGTTATCCTTCCGAAATCCCAGCTTTAAATTAACCCTAGACACCAAGGGCCTAGGCGGAAAATTACGGGGGGGGGACAAATGCCAAAATATCAGTGGCGGTTGGATGACAGGAAATAAATTTCAAGTATTTTTTACGTTGGAATAAGTTTATTTTTAAATACTTTTAGGAAAATTCTCAAATAAAAAGAGCAATTAAAGTGCATGCAAAATGAAACAAAATACAGTAAATTTAAAACCGCAAGGATTCCTGGCAAACAGATCAATTTGTTTAATCAATAATATATTTAATTGTAATGTATTTAATCTTAAATTAAAACCATACTCAAACCTAAATTACAGAAAGATGGCTTCCGTAGATTATAATAGATGTAGACTTGTCTTTATGCAATTTCCTACACCTTAGAATAGTTTACAGAAGGAGTAGAGATACTAAAAAAAAAAAATCATCCTGCCTCAACATATACCACGTGTTGATTTTATAACAGTCATGTAAAATGTACCTGTTTCCGAACAGGATAATTCTCCCCCTCGAACTTATATCCCTAATATATTCAGACATTAAAAAAAAATACAATAGCAAAAGAAAAACAAAATATTTCATATTTCAAAGATCTTTGTTTGGATTTTGATGGACAATCAAACAGTTCGTGGTAATGTTCGTGGTAAATAAGTACGGAGCAACCCGGCTCAATAATAATCGTAACTCTAAAAAACTGAATTTTCATACCAATTGATATATCAAAAGAATTGGTTTATTATGCTGATTCCAAATATATAAGTTTCATTAAGTTTAGTTTTACCCATCAAAACCTACGAACCTGAGAAAATTTGCCTGATTTTCTAAAAAAAAAGGGGGAAAAACCCCCTCGAAGTCATAGAACTTTAATGAAAATCACACCTTCAGATTCAGCGTATCAAAGAACACTACTGTAGAGGTTTCAAGCTCATACCTGCTAAAATGTAGAATTTCGTAATTTTTGCCAGAAGAAAGATCACGGATGCGTGTTTATTTGTTTTTTGTTTGTTTATTTTTTCCCTAGGGGTGCTTGTATTGATCCAATGGGCCTAGACCGTCGAGAGAGGGTTCGTTCTAATGAAAATGAAAGGTTCTAGTACCCTTTTTAAGTGACCAAAACAATTGGAGGCAAATAGGCCCCCACCCACGCCACCCTTTTCCTAAAATCGTCCAATCAAAAATTTGAAATAGTCTTTTTCTTCAACATATTTTGAAGGCCCAATAACTATGTCTTTAGGGATAAAATTAGACCCCAGCGCCGCGCCGATGAGGGAAGACCGGCGATGGTGGGGCGAAAAACAGCACACCGCGCCGCATCGCCGGTAAGATGCTGGCGGCGCGCCACCGGTAAGATGTCGGCGGCGCGCCGCCAGCGCGACAATGTTGACCGCAAACATTAATGTTTTCATCAGTCTTTCTCAAATCACAGCTTCAATTTACAACAGATTCGAGCCTGTTCATGAGTTCAAAAATTCACAAGCCGCTGGCTGGAAACTGGTCTTCTTCGTTATTCATTAAGAGAAGTAGAAATGTGGTGGAAACGAAATGGCTGTGGCGTTTCAGAACCCTTGCATAATACGAGTAGTTGAAGTATCTATTAGCTATGTATTATTAACATAAATAATTATCAAAATTAGTATTTTTTTTCATCGAGCATTACTGCATACAAAACTTCAAATAACGTATCACAAAATTCGTCAGTTATCTGGGTAAAAACTTTGAATATAACTTTGAACTTAGAAGCTTAATTTTTTCATAATGGCCTTTGCCTATATCTGTTTTGTCACATTTAAAACAGTTGAAATGGGCGACTTTGATTTTTTTTTGTTTTTTTTTTGGATTCCTAAAAGGCCTTCTTTTGCTAAAAACTGGCTTATAATAACAATTTTAAAAAAACGTATTTAAAGATTTTTTTTGCTTCTTTATAGAATATATGTCATGTAGGGTAAGTCTAAACTGCTGCTTTTTTATCGGTTTTGACAGCTTTTTTGGATATTATTCATTTTTTTCTTTTGGGGATCCATTCCAAATTATAAACTGATAAATACCTAATATCAGTCAAATTATAAACTGCATCTAAAAGGAGTAAATTTATCAAATTGAAAAATACATGATAGACACTTCACATAAGAACACTTCAATTACAATGACACAAAAAAACACTTAATAGTTTATTTGCTATGAAGAAAAATGAAGTGCCAGCTATTTTCTTAGGTAAAAATGAAAAGCTCATCCGTTTTAAGTGTAATTAAATGAAATAATATGCAGACTGAAGTAGCTCCAGGAAGATGTTGAAATGTTTATCCTAGTTCGTCACTTTTAATCCAAGCAAAATGTTAAGACGCTTAGTATCAGTTATTGAGTTTAAGCTTTGATTTCCAAGTGCTCACAAGAATTACCAAATTTAAGAAAGTCACAACAATAAGTCACCTGTGGCGAAAATACTTAGACACCTCTTTGATCCCCACCCAGACTCAAAGCTTCTGCTATGGTCATTTCCATGGAAATCTCCAAAGAGTTTCTTTTTGAAATAGCTTTCAAGCGTAGTTAGGGGTATTTAGACTTTTTCTTTTCTTCAAAGCTTTGAAAAAAGTGTTATAATATTCCGAATGTTAAATTTGTGCATATTTTTGGTAATCATTTGTGGGGTGATCGAATTTCCTAAACCACTATAGATACGTAAGAACGTTGCAACATCTAGTACCCTGAGGTCACAAGACTGTCAAAGACTCCTCCTTGAACCTCCCAAATTGAAAGCTTTTATTATGACCTGGACTTTTAATGTAACTTGGGCACTGGACCAAGGTCATTGTTACTCGAGCGCAACGTTAGGTGGGGATGTCGATATCGCTTTCGTCACACCAATTCGTTTTAGTGTGAATCTGCCTGGTATATGAATGAATGTTTTCAAAGTAAACCCGTTTCATCAATAGGAAAAAAAACCGGATTGGACGCATATGTCCCTTTCCCTTTGAACGATAAAACCATGCAAGTGCTGTATCAACTATTACTCACGAAAATCTTGTTAACTTTGTCAACTTTTCAACTTTTTGGCATCCCTGCTTTCAATAAAAAAAAATCAAGGTACTATCACTTAAATATAATAACTCCCTATGCCCCCTTCTGAATACCATCTTGATAGGATACCGTCTCTGCTTTAAATAAAAAAAAATAATTAACTTATTGGCACCTCTGCTTTAAAACAAAATCAAGGTATTATCATTTAAATATGATAGCTCAATACTCCCCCCCCCCTCTGGATACCACCTTGATAGGATGCCGTCTCTGCTTTAAATTAAAAAAAATGAACTTTTTGGGATCCCTGCTTTCAATAAATAAAATTTCGAGCTATTATCATTTAAATATAATACCTCCCTACCCCCCTCTCTCTGGATAGGCTACCACCTTGATAGGATACCGTCTCAGCTTTCATTGGAAAAATAATTTACTGAATAATTAACAAGGTCACTATACGGTTCAAACGAACACGCAAAATAACTCTAAACAGCTTAGTGTTACTTGAAAAAAAAAATGAGTGTATAAGTAAAGGGGTACATAGAAAACAACAAAAATGAATAAATTATTTATAAATACATCAAATTATTGTAAAAATGAGTGATTGACTCGCCATGGTATTCCATAAGATCCAAAGAATCTAATTAAAAGGGAGCACACACAAAAGCCAAACAAGGCCAGTAGCCTATGAGAAATTGCAAAATACCCAAGACAATGAACAAGTCCTAATGGGGGGCCATGGGTCTATCAAAATATTTCAATGGTTTCCCAGGGAATTTGATATCATTTTCTTCTGTCTCCACTTTAAATGAAAAAATAATTATCTTTTTGGCATCCCTGATTTCAATAAAAAAATGAGGTAATATCATTTAAAAATAACAGCCCCCATCCCCCCCCCCTATAGGCAGTAATTTAAAATTTATTTATGAATCATATTTTTGGGGTAACTTCCGGTTCAATCTTTAATTCCCCAACCTTGTACATAGCTTAGTCTATAGCTAAATTTTGTCTCAACCGTTGGCTGTTTTTTTTTGGGGGGGGGGTTAAAAATGTTCCAGAAAGAAAATTGTATTTTCTATCAGGTGTTCAATAATTGCGTATTAAACATTAAGAAAATCTTATCTAAAAACAGCAAAAAAAAATCTGCAAACTTACAATTCAGCTGTAGAAACAATCTGTCGGCTGTCAATTTCAAAATCCAGCAAAAGGCTAAAGCTTTATAGTAGTGAATACATTCTATAATTCTACTCAACTTGAAAATAAAATTCTTAACTACGAATGATGTAAGAAATAGCGATTGGGAACCTGCATTCGAAATGATTTAAACTCATTTCATAAAGACGATACTTTTTTTTGTCAACATATGAAGAACTGTGTATATTGCAATATTTGCAAAAGCATATTACATCTGTCTGGTTTTTATGCAAAGTAACAAAAGAGACGAAAATTAATGAACAAGAGAGCAGTGAAGAATTATGGTATACAAAGTAATATTTGGCAGGGAAAGTCACTGGTGATAAATCACTAGGGGTGGCACCGTGATTACGTGATTTTCGGGGATTCAGGAACCAAATTTTTTTTCGGGGTGACGCATACATTTTTAAAAATACACCCCAACATTCAGGAATGCCGCAACTCCTGCTTGATTTCTAATCAAAATAATCGAAACTATAAACCACACGAGAAGGAAAATCACCGGCTTTACAGTTGACATAATGAACAATTGTAGCACAATTACTTTATAAGTCGGCCGAACGCCGCCGCCTCTGCCGGCGGCGGCGTGCCTGCGGCGCACCGGCGGCGTTACGACACTTCGGCGGCGTTCGACCGGGCCTCTCGTCGGTGGCGTTCGGTCGATCCGCCGGCACGGCACCGGGGTCTAGGTAAAATGACCCGCTACAGCCCATGGGGAAAGGTTTTTAAGTTATAAAATTAACATATTATTTTATTTGTTATTAGGAGTATGCACATGTTTTTAGGGGGAAGGGGAGGAAGAACTTTCGGCTGGGAAGATTTTACACTAATAAAATTTTACATGGAGAAGGAAGTCTTCAGGGGGTGAAGTTTTTAGGGGAAATTTTACGCTTGGTGAATTTGCCAGAATTAATATGCCATAATATATTTAATAATATATTTGCCATAATATATTCAATTGTAATGCATTTAATCTTAAAAGAAAACCATGCTCAAACCAAAATTACAGAAAGATGGCTTCCGTAGATTATAACAGATGTAGGCTTGTCCCTATGTAATTTCCTATACCTAAGAATAGTTACAGAAGGAGCAAAAATACTAAAAAAAATCATCGTACCTGCACAGATACTCTGTTTGGATTTTTCAACAGTTATATAAAATATATCTATGTTCCAACAGGACGGTTTTCCCCCTTAAACTTAAATCCCTTCTATATTCAGGCATTAAAAAAAATACAATAGCAAAAGAAAAACAAAATATTTCATATTTCAAACATCTTTGTTTGGATTTTGATGGACAATCAAACAGTTCGTGGTAATGTTCGTGGTAAATAAGTACGGAGCGACCCGGCTCAATAATAACCGTAACACTAAAAAACTGAATTTTGATACCAATTGATGTATCAAAAGAATTGGTTTATTATGCTGATTCCAAATATGTAAGTTTCATTAAGTTTAGTTTTACCCGTCAAAACCTACGAACCTGACAACTAGGCCCCCACCCACGCCACCCTTTTCCTAAAACCGTCCGATCAAAAATTTTAAATAGTCTTTTTCTTCAGCATACATTGAAGGCCCAATAACTATGTCTTCAGAGATAAAATGACCCGCGACAGCCCCTGGGGAGAAGTTTTTAAGTTATAATATTAATGTAATATTCTATTTGTTGTTGGGAATATACATACATGTTTGGGTGGGGAGGGGAGGAAGAATTTTCTGCTGAGTGAATTTTACACTGGGCAAATTTTATATGGAGAGGAACGTTTCTAACGGGTGAACTTTCTAAGGGTAATTTTACACTTGGTGAATTTGCCAGAATTAATATGCCATAATATATTTAATAATATATTTAATTGTGATGTATTCAACCTTAAAAGAAAACCATACTCAAACCTAAACTACAGAAAGATTGCTTCCATAGATTATAATAGATATAGGCTTGTCCTTATGCTATTTCCTACACCTTAGAATAGTTTACAGAAGGAGTAGAGATACTAAAAAAATCATCCTGTTTGAACATATACCATGTTTTGATTTTTTAAAAGTCATGTAAAATGTATCTGTTTTACAACAGGACAATTCTCCCCTTCGAACTTATATCCCTTATATGCTCAGACATTAAAAAAAAAATACAATAGCAAAAGAAAAACAAAATATTTCATATTTCAAAGATCTTTGTTTGGATTTTGATGGACAATCAAACAGTTCGTGGTAATGTTCGTGGTAAATAAGTACGGAGCGACCCGGCTCAGTAGTAACCGTAACTCTAAAAAACTGAATTTTGATACCAATTGATATATCAAAAAAATTGGCTTATTATGCTGATTCCAAATGTAAGTTTCATTCAATTTAGCTTTACCCATCAAAATGTACGACCCTGAGAAAAGTGGCCTGATTTTCTAAAAAAGAAAAGGGGGAAAGACCCCCTCGAAGTCATAGTATTTTAATGAAAATCACACCATCAGATTCAGCGTATCAAAGAACCCTATAGTAGAGGTTTCAAGCTCATATCTGCAAAATTGTGGAATTTTTTAATTTTTGCAAGAAGAAAGATCACAGATGCGTGTTTATTGTTTTTTGTTTGTTTATCTTTTCCCTAGGGGTGCTTGTATTGACCCAGTGGGCCTAGACCGTCGAGAGAGGGTTCGTTCTAATGGAAATGAAAGGTTTTAGTACCCTTTTTAAGTGACCAAAATAATTGGAGGACAACTAGGTCCCCACCCACGCCACCTTTTTCCTAAAATCGTCCGATAAAAATTTTAAATAGCCCTTTTCTTCAGCATACATTGAAGGCCCAATAACTATGTCTTCAGGGATAAAATGACCCGCTACAGCCCATGGGGAAAAGTTTTTAAGTTATAAAATTAACATATTGTTTTATTTGTTATTGGGAATATACATACATTTTTCGGGTGGGGAGGGGAGGAAGAATTTTCTGCTGGGAGGATTTTACACTGGGAAAATTTTACATGGAGAAGGAAGTCTCCAGGGAGTGCACTTTTCACTGGAAATTTTACACTTTGTGAATTTGCCAGAATTCCTATACAAAAGTTCTTTATGTCTTACTTTTTCTTTACCGATTCAATTTTAGGCGTGGAGATGTTAATGGTAATGTCTGGGTTAAATTTTCGCGAGGATTAAATTGTCCAGGGGAAATTTCTATGGGGAAGGGGATTTTTCTGTGGAGGTGGAGCCAGGTATCCTGGCGTTATTAAAAAAACGGTCAACTATTAAATAAAAAAAACAGGTTTTTTCAACTGAAAGTAAGGAACGACATTAAAACTTAAAACGAATAGAAATTATTACGTATATGAGGGGGTTGTTCATTCCTCAACACCTCACTCTTTACGCTAAAGTTCAAATTTAGTCTCAATTCTTGAAAAACAAATCCTGAAACGCGAGGGTCTTTTAATTAGAACAAAAAGTGACTTTTTTTTGAAGTGCTGAAAAACTGTAGCATGAAGAGCGAGGTATTGGGGAGGAGGGATAATCCCTCTCATATGCCCAATAATTTCAGTTCGTTTTTAAGTTTGAAACGAAATAATAATTTACTACTGAAACGCAAGGGTCGTTTAATTAGAACAATAAGTAACTTTTTTTTGAAGTGCCGAAAAACTGTAGCGTGAAGAGCGAGGTATTGGGGAGGAGGGATAATCCCTCTCATATGCCCAATAATTTCTGTTCGTTTTTAAGTTTGAAACGAAATAATAATTAACTACTGAAACGCGAGAGTCGTTTAATTATAACTATAAGTAACTTTTTTTTGAAGGGCTGAAAAACTGTAGCGTGAAGAGCGAGTTGTTGGGGAGGAGGACTAATCCCTCTCATATACCTAATATTTTCTGTTAGTTTGTAAGTTTGAAACGAAATAATAATTAACTCCTGAAACACAAGGGTCATTTAATTAGAACTAGAAGTGACTTTTTTTTAAAGGGCCGAAAAACTCTAGCGTGAAGAGTGAGGTATTGGGGAGGAGGTCTAACCCCTCTCATATACCTAATATTTTCTGTTCGTTTTTAAGTTTGAAACGAAATAATAATTAACTACTGAAACACAAGGGTCATTTAATTAGAACAAGAAGTAACTTTTTTTTGAAGTGCCGAAAAACTGTAGCGTGAAGAGCGAGGTATTAAGGAGGGGGTAACCCCCCTCATATATATAATAATTTCTGTTCGTTTTTAAGTTTTAATGTTGCTCCTTGCTTTCAGTTGAAACAACTTTTTTATTTAATGAAGCTTAGAGATTGACAACTTTATACTTCATAAATGTAAAAAATTAAATTTTTTTCAAAGCGACAACTAGATAAATGTAATCACCCCTCGAAAAAATAAATAAATGACATTAAAACACAAAAAACGTATCCGTTCAGGGGAAGATACAAAAATTCCCAGCACTTCGTTCAGGGGAAACGTTTCTGATTATAGTGGCTTCGTATATCAGCTCATGGGTAGTCTGGCAATGCAAGCAAAAGTTTACGGCATATTTTTTTTTTTTACCGAAATTGCCCCTTATTAAGTTGTTTTCCTTGTGTTTTCTTTAATTATACGAACTTTCTTTGGTACTGAAAACAGCACTAATTACTGATAAACAAATACATATTAAGGATCACCATAAAAAAACTGATTCTTTGATCGAATGTTATCAATAGCTAGGATCTTACACTTTCATTATAGGGTCAAAACCTATTGGCCGGCTGTCAAAAATGGGGTAGCACCCATTTTTTCTATGGTTTTTGCATATTCTGCTTTTTATTCTTTTGGTTTCCTAATAATTACTTTTTAGTCCCAAATTTCAAAGGGGAGGGGGCATGCCCCCATCTCCCTGCCGGTGCCCATGCTAGACACTACTAGATGGTGATCTTTTCTTTTAACATCAATAACACCACTCCTGTATACCCTAGTATCTGGTATTGTTCCAGTCAGTCTTCGACTTACTATAATATAATCAATAATGTTTGCTGTCTTACTATCATGTGAATACCATGTTAACTTATGAGCCATTTTATAACCAAATACCGTATTGGTTATAACTAGATTGTTATACCTATCGCAAAAGTCTGTATTCATTACTTTTTTTTCCTACACCAAATTCACCTAGGCTAGGATGCCATCTATTACTATTTCTACCGGCCTGGGCGTTAAAATCTCCTAGTAAAACCATCACATTTCTACCTGGGATCTTGTTTGTTTCCTCCTGTAACTGCAAGTAAAATGCATCTGAGTCACTAGTATCTCCGTCAGTCGGTTCTACAGGGGCATAAACTACTATAACTGATACCCTAAACTTTTTGGTCATAAAATGAACAATTAGTATTCTATTATAAATATCTTCCCAGCCTAAACAAGACTTAGTAGCTTCCTTATTCATCATGAGCCCTACTTCCTGTCTATGTACCCCATCCCTCCTGCCTGAGTAAACAAATTTCTTATCACATAGTTTTATGATTCCTCCCCCTGGGATATCATTTTCTGAAACTCCTAATCAGTCCAATTCGAATCCTCTGAATTGGTCAGTCAAAATGTCAATACGATAGTCATTTTTTAACGTAGTAACATTCCAAGTTCCAATTTTAATGTTCTTTAAATCATTGAAATTATTCTGGCCTCAGGAAATTCTTATATGCTCTTGCTACCTTTTAACGTTAGAATGATTACGTTTTTTTTTAGTGTTTTTGTCTTACAGGCTATAGGCTCTATAGGTATCTTATAATATTAGAATGGATACGTTTTTTTAGTGTTTTTTGTCTTACAGGCTATAGGCTCTACAGCTACTTTAGAATGTTAGAATGAATACGTTTTTGATTGTTTTACGTAAGACAGGCTATAGGCTCTTTAGCTAGCTTTTAATGTTAAAATGAATACGTGTTATAGTTTTTCGTTTCCTAAAGGCTATATGATCCTTTCCTTGCTTTTAACGTTAGAATGAATTTTTTTTTTGTTTTTTTTTTTCCTGCAGGCTATAGGTTCTTTAGATAGCTTTTAATAATACCAATGAATGTGGTTTATTTGATAATCCGTATGAAATTGTCAATCTGTTCTGTTTTTTAATAGGGTTATATTTGTGGATGGGAATTATAGTAATTAAGCTCCCAAGTTATCAGAACTTGATTTTGAATAACCTTAGTTTTGTCCCTCTAAAAATGTGTTTGACTCAATTGTGGACTACGGGGGTGGTCTCAATGACGATGTACCATATTCTATTAAAATACCTGAAATTTGGAAAGCTGTAAAACTCAAGTTGTCCGGCTGTATTTATACAGCCGGACAACCAACAAACGGTATGTATTTGTCCGGCTCGTATTATAGGTATTAACTTTTACTATGCACAGTAGGATTTTTTTTTTTGTCCATACGATATGGGAAGTGTAAATTTGATATTTATTTTGCAGTTGATATTCTATTGCCTTTTGGTAATGAAATAATCTCTTAGAATCAGATTTTGTCTTGTGAATTGTTTTCATGCCTATTGTCTAGCCGGGACCGCTGCTAGTTACATAATAAAGTATCCCATGATCAAGTTGTTTTTTTTTGTTTTTTTTTGCTTATTTTCGTAGATTGTTTTCGTAAATACGATTGGTGTCTTTACTCTGGAATCCAAAATATGGCTAGCTACGAGAATTCTGTTTAAAAATTTGTAATTTTTTAAAAAGGAAATTGATAAATCAATCTTTTGGGGGTTTCATTCGTATTGTTTTTATGTAAAAATTTTTAATTAATAGTCGAATTAGAAACAAATTTAGAGAGACAAAAAGATGATTAAATATTTATCACTTCAGACTGTTGAAGACTAGAACTTTGCAAGGTCAATATTAGAAGGACAAACCTGCAGATGCCGTGCAAAACTTGCAGATATTTATAAAATTCTGTTTTTAGGTGTTATAGGACTGAATCAAAGAATGCGGATTGATAGTCTACAGTATAATATAGTTTACCCTATGAAGCCAATGGTGAAATCGAGGACAATCGACTTGATTAATTTTGAACAGCTCCCTGCTGGACAGAATGCCATTGTTGCTGTCATGAGCTACTCTGGATATGACATTGAAGATGCCATTGTCTTAAACCAGGCATCTGTTGACAGAGGTATCTGCAATTACGAATAATATACCACTTTGAAGAGGAGAATGTTCTTCATCATTCATTATTTATCACTATCTTGAAGTTGTTTTCTTGTGCTACTGGCAATAGCTTATTGGACTACGAGTTTCGGAAAAATTACGTTGAGAAATCGAAAACGATTGAGACCTCTCGTGTGCAGAATATTCATGAGTTACATTTTATGGCCCGTTTTCTCTCTAAGCTATATTTAAAGAAAAAAGAAAAGGATTACTAATTGATCATTCCCTACTTTATCTGTTCAATTCCTCTCTAGCTTGACTATTGCGCTTCTAAATTTATGTTTGAGATATGTATTAATTACCATGCTAAGATATGCGAAGTAAGTAAATAAATTCATTTAATAACCCAGTATATGTGAAATAGTTTAGAAGTTCTTTGAAAAACAAAATTTTGTGTCGATGCGTATGAAAACCATAATAAAAAAACAAGAGTAAAATTAAATTATAGTCGGCTTTTTTTTATTTAATGGCTAAAACTTGCACCTTCAAAATCCTTTCCTGCAGAACGAAATCTATCGTTTTCAAATTAATTGCCAATATTTCTTGAACCTGTGCCGAACCGTGCTATTAAGTTCGTTCTAATTCTGAAGAACCTATATTCAACGTGCTTGGGACACGCGACATGAAAACGCTTTAAATCGTCATCGGGTTGAACATAGATATTATGAAAACTGTTTCTCCTGAGCCCTTGTAGAATAAACCTCAGAGCTGATGCCTCTGAATGCATCTTGGTAAATCATAACGCACTATTCGTTTTAGCTTTGTCCTTCGAGAATATATCTCGGTGTAGAGTACAAAAACAAAATATTTTTGAATGCATTTGTGTCAATTTTAATAAGAAAAAGCTAGGTGATTATAAAATATGATGTAAGTTAAAATTCTAGTTTTGTTTCTTTTGATAGTAAACAACAATGCTAAGACATGATATGGGCAGTAATTATCCCATATGAGAGAGTCTCTCAGCTCTTGGCGATAAAATATACCATGTACTAAGAATAATTGGAAAATTCCAATTTACAAACGTGTTTTTTTTCAATGGACAAGAGGACAAATGTGTTAGAAGGCACTACCGTAAAGGGCGTAACAGTAGGCTTCTCTGTATATCATTTTCTTTTCGAGTTTAATGTCATTCTTTATTTTCATGTGAAAAAATTCCAAATCTAAGAGAATTAGAAATTTTCAGATATTAATTGTGTTTATTCTTAATTTTTGATCGTTCGAAAGAGGAGACTTCCCAAGAAAAGTAGGCAAATTTGAGCCTAAAAATATACTTTATGAAACTTTGAACCCCCCCCCCCCTTCCATTGACTCTTTTTCTGATATTCCCGTCACACGCTGACGTGTAATTGCGAAGTAAAAATTATTATGTGTAATCGCTGTCAAGACCGTGTCCAGGTTTTGCTCGGGTAGAGAGAGGGGATACAGCCTTGATAGTTGTATATAGATATTCCCACAAACGAGTGAAATTTTCAAGTTATCGTTTGGAGTGACATATTCCACCTTGTAGAAGTACGCTGCTGATAGCTGAGAGTCCAGCATTTGGTTGCCTTATTGCTGTATTTTAGAAGAAATGGTGTTTTGTGGCAAAGAATGGCTTAAAACAGTACTTTTATGTTGCTTGATCGCTTTGATTACTTGAAAAGGGCACTTCACCTCAAAATTTTTATTCCAATGAGCCCTCTCCCAGTTTTCCACGACTAGCGACTTTATGCGGTCACTATTGGCAAAAACAAACAACAACAAAAAAGCAAGGAATCTACTGAGGATGCATGCGTGAGTAACTGGACCGTCCTTATGGAGGAAATACGAAGTTTTGCATTTTTGTATGTAGTGGGATGAAACCTTCGTTTTTTGATTCTCAGACATAGTGAATTTGATTGATGGTGGGAGCTTTCTAGTATTTTTAAATTAACTATTTTCTTTTCCTTTTTTCTCAAGTCTGGCCCTGTTGGTGCTGAAATTGTTATTTTACGACACAAAATGGTCGAACGACACTTTGCTGTTGTGTAATCCCAGGTGTTACTTAAAAAAAGCAATTGAGTGCAAAAAAAAAGAGATTTTATATTTGAAAGAGCCACCGGTGTGAGTGACCGTACTGTAATTTTGAACATGCAGTTTTTCTACGTAGTTATTTGAGGGACGTGATTTTTATTGATGTGCGATTGCTTCTTTGGGGTTTCCTCCCCGGGCTCTGATATCAAGAGAACTTAACTATGTACACAATTTTGTTCTTTGATGCCAATTTTGATCAAAAGCGAATGTTTTAAGTGCTTTAAATATTAGATACTGAATTTACTCTTTTTACAGGATATGGAAGGTGTATAGTTTACAAAAATGAAGTGATACAACTTCGTAGCTATGACAAAGGATTGCGTGACAAAATTGACGGACCTCTTGTTGATAAAGTGACTAGAGAGCCTGATAGGAGACACATTATACTCGGAAAAGACGGAATTGTCGAGCCTGGCTCTCGCATACAACAGGGAAATGTAAGCCCTTGTTAAGCTCATAAAGAATTTTTTTGGCCTGCTACATGGTTATCATCCTCCATCTTCGTCGAATCGAGTTAATTGCTCAACTTGATTCTCTATTTAAAAATCATAATTTGCAACTAGCTTTGCTCCATTATTATTTGTTTTATACGGGAGGGCAGATATTTTGCTTCGTGTGCTGGGCTGCCCAATTATTTTCTGGGCTCTAATTATCTCAATTATGAGTTTTTAAATTTAGTTTTAAAATTAGATAACTAGATTATCCAATTATTATTTTGGGCCTGCTATGTATCTAGGGATGCCAAGCCTCGTAGAATTTTTAAACATATGTTTTTTTTTTTTGTATTTTCTTTTTTTTTTTGTTTTTTTTTTTTTGAGTAGTATTGCTCAATAATGGAAGACAGAAAACTAAATGAAACAACAAACGTGTTGTCACTGAAGGATTTATTTATTTATTTTTTAATACAAAAATGCACTTGAATTTGTTCTCTTAATGGGAAATATTGCCACTTAAGCACTCCAAGTCAATCCCCAGTGATTGACTTGGAGTGCTTATACTATAAAGTTGCATTAATCAAATCTTAATCACTAAAATTTACATCTCTGTTTAACCTCTATGAGCTGTCATTCTTTGACATCAATCAGTTACTTCAAACAGTGGCTAAAAGTCTCTTGAAAGGGGGAAGAGATGACTTTCTTCTTTTCTATTTTTAAAACGATAATCTTTTTTCAGAATTTTGCTTTTTTGATCGAAAGCATCAGCCATTTTAAACTCATAACAGGACTTTCTTCTTTTTTATGTTAAAAAAATTGTTGTTGTTTTCAGATTAATTTTTTATAAAAAGTGTGGTAAGCCATAAAATATTTGCGGTTTACATAGTGCAAAATATTATCCAACTTGAAAACTGTTCGGCTAACCCACTATTTCAGATAGTATTCTGTCCCTTTAAATATCGTATGAGAGCTCCCTTTTATGCTTATTTATTTATTTTCTAACCCGTCACTACACAAAAGCAAGAAGACGGAGTACAATACAATACAAAAAAAGAGAAAAGAGAAAAACAAAACAATACAGAACAAGTACTTAAAAGCACTACATCGACACTACTACCGCAGGAGGGACGACCACTCGTGCGACAGCCTTATGTTAAAATTGTCGATCTGTTTTCTAACGGCCTGACATGATTCTGTAACTTTATAAGGAAAGCTAATATGTGAGTTGCGTGTCCATAAAGGTAGTCTCAATAGATACTTTGCATTACGAAAGTAGTAGGACCGAATTTGCTTAATGTAACATTAAACCCAAAACGTCGAGTTACTACAGTCGATAGACTTTTTTGATTTTTATATTACTATTCCCGTCTAGTGAATTTCCAATTACAGTTGAAAATTTGTTGTTTAAAAAATAATTACAAATAACTATACGCAGCTTCAATTCATTTTTAAATAAAACGATCCAAATACCGGCCCAATTAATCGAAAACAGAAAAGAATTGCATTTCCCGTGGTACCATGTGTCACGACTTCTCTTAAAAACCACCCGTTGCCTCTTTAACTCTAACTTTTAAAGAATTTAATTTGAAATACATTTATACCAATATGTAAACGGAAATTGGTAATAATCCGTGTCATATAGGTTACCGTATATCATTTGGTATTTTTGGACAGGAATCATAATTAACTACAGAATAGTGGTCGGCACCGTTTCTGTTTTTGGCCAAAACAGAAACGGTAAAAAACGGCAATGAAAAAACGGAACAGAAACGAAAACAGTGAAAAAAAAACGCAAATCCGTTTCTGTTTTTCCGTTTTTTTACAGAACAACAGAAACGACCTGTTTTTACTTAAAAAACGGCCGTTTTAACAGATATTTCTGTTGTTGTTTTTTCAGTTTCTTTAGATTTACGAGAGTAAAGTGAATATTTATTAATATAGATTAATAAAAAAGACCAAATATACAAAAAGACCAAATATATGAAAAGACCACATAAATTAAAATTTATTACTTAAAAACATTCGGAGTTCAAGTGACTTTGCAGTCTTTCGTGAGCACTGCTTTCGCGTAAAGTACCCAGTAATCCTAAATGCACTCTCACTGGGTACTGAAGTTGCAGGGACTGATAGATGAATGCATGCAATTTCACTTAACTCCGTGTAAGTGTAAAAGTAATCAGACCAAAATTCTAGTGGATCAGAATTATTTTGTCCTGATCTTTATCTCTCGCTCAAAAACACAGGAATCCTCTCCTCATATGCCCTGATAATATTTGCTGCACGCGGTCAATGCTCATACCGTTGGCACTTTGCCTCGTAGACTTCATCCGTAACGGAATCGTGTCTAGAAACTTAGAAAACAAGCTGTGTTATTGATATAGAGTCTCTGGTGACCCTTTTCGGTTAGTCCCTGCCTTAGTAGGAGCGACGTCAATAGGGAAAGATTTGGAGTTCAATTGGATTGAATCGAGTTCTTCTGTGCTTCTCTGCTCGGAGATGAATTGCTGGAGAAGCGAGGAGATGGACTGACGAGCTGACTCTCTGTCTACACGTGTCATTTTTTCATAAATTGCAAGGTCCAAAAAGCCAGCTCTTGTGAAGAGCATCATATGAAACTTAGGACTGGCTGAAAATTATCTCCTGAGCTGAACAACTAGAAGTTCCTTCAGCCCATTGATTGACTCAGCCATAATACTAGTATCTGGAGTCTGACAAAACAACAGTAATCCCTTAATCATCAGCACGACTTTGCTTGCCGAAACATAATTGTATCCACTAGCTATCACTGTTGCCTGTTTGAACGGGCGAAGAACCTCAATGACAGCTTCCACGATGGACCACTCATTGCTATGAAGTTCGAGCTCTCTAATCTTAGCGTCACGTAGGTTTTGGTTGAAGAAGTCGCGCAGTGGCTCTTTTCGGGCACAATACATTTCTATCATGGTAAGTGTGTTGTTCCATCGAACATTCATGTCTTTTGTGATGGATGGACTAAGATTATATATCTTGCAGATAGCTTCAAAAAGATCGTGGGATTTGGAAGATACTTTCAGGATTCTAACCAGCTTTCGTATTTTTACCAGTGCTGGTCCCAGCGTCAATACTTCACTAGAGACGCCTCTTTGTCTAGGTATTGAGCTCTCACTATCGCTGTCAAGGTCTGGATCATTTAATTCTGAGCTACTATCATCATCATTACTGCAGTCGGTATACTCAATTTCTTCAATGTCATCATCTCCTACAATCAGGTCAGTAAAGTCATCTTGTTCAGCAGTATCAACATTGTCATCAGATTCTGAACTGGATTCTGAATCCTTTAGGTGGGGAACATTCACTAAATCTACCTGGTTTCTGCATTCCCAAATCTTAAGGGTAATATTCACCACATTATGCAGGTTGTGTGCTAAGCCTGAGCTTCGCATAATTTCACCGTCTCTTAGAGCCTTTACTATATTAGCTCCCGAATCAGTAATTATAAAGTAGACTTTCCGTAGAATTCTGAACTTCTGGAGGCTACTACGGATTGCGCGAAGAATGTTGGCGCTAGTGTGAGCAACTTTTAGTCTCTTAAACTCAAGGATTCTATGCACCAAAGTTAGCTTGCCATCAGTGCTTTTCATCACATAATCAGCTGTAATACCTAGAAAGCCAGACCCCGTTCTTGAAGACCAGCAGTCTTGGGTCAAATTCACTTTCCGGGCTTTCTGGAGTTCAGCTTTGAGCTGCTTGACCTTCCTTTTCTTTGCTGTAACTAGATGTCTTGCAACAGTACGAGCTGATGGGCCAGTAAGACCTCCTGTAAGTTTAGAGATTAGAGCCTTTACTCATGGTTTTTCAAATATTGAAATAGGAAGCTTGTCAATGCAAACCGTTTTTCTACACAACTTGTTCAGCTTCAGCTGCTGCTGCTTTGTTGACTTCAAAAAATTTCTTATATCCCTTTTCTTTCCAGTGCCTTCAAATCGAGTTGTGTTAGTTTCACATGATGTGCTTGGTATGCTGAGCTGAGACAAGGCTTTAGAATGTGACTTCTTTGGAACAGTACTTGGTTTAGGTTGTTAAGCAATTTTGTGTTTAGCCATAAGGTGATTTTTAAACGATGTTGCAGACCCCTCTGTTGACTTCACATCTTTTTTGCAGTAATTGCAGGTAATTACAGCTGCTCCCTTATTCCTGGTCCCATGTTGCTCCCAGAACTTGACTTTCTTTGATGGAGGGCCCTCTCCAAGTTCTGAGTCAGAACTTGATGGAATATTTGATGTCATTTATGACAGCATGTATATCGGTACCTGCAAACCATACCATTACTAAGTGCATGGAGCAGTGCAGGTCTAGTTACTCCTGTGATTGCAAATAAGAGTAGGAAAGAAGAACAATTCAAGGAAAAAAGACACTTCTCTGTAGGACAGAGCATAATTTTATTCCATAAGCAAGAATCTTTTTTCTGTATTTGTGAATACTCCTCATATGGTATATTAAGGGAAATAAAAGTATAATATTAATAATAGCAGGAAATGGTAAAGCGTAGGCCCAGGACTCTCTGATGTAGCTAGAAGATTTTATAATGCAGATAATAGATTGACTAATTAGACCTAAAATCAACATGTGATTTGGAAATTTTATACCCTCATGCTGAAGGGTAGATCATCAACATCTTCAGCCTACTCCTTTGTTTAACAGTCCCTTGATTATAAATTTCAATCAACTAATTCAATTATGTTGATGTGAGAAACCAGGGGTAAAGGTGCAGATTAGTTCCTCCTGATAAAACAACTTATTTCTTTCTGTATATTATTCAGTCAATTGGGCTGTAAAGTTGCACATATACTGTCCAGTAGGAACAGGATAAAAACAAATCTCTTACTGTGGCTGGGTTCCAACCTTTTACTTTTCGTAAGCCTGGTAAATCCTGCAGCACTAGCAGAGGCAAAATCAGCAAGATTCGTTGAGTAGCTCCTATATCTGACCATTGGATATCAAAGATTTTATGTAGTTCCGCTTCTGCTAGTGCTAAAGGGCTTACTAGGGTAATGAAAATTAAATGGTTGGAACTCACCCTGTATATCCTGGTTCTGTTGGTAGGGCCTCTGTGCCCTACACTACAGGGGAAACTAATCTGGGTGAAGGTGCAGTTTAGCAACCCCTGATAAAAACAACTTATTACTTACTGTATATTATTCAGTCAATTGGGCTGTAAATTTGCACAGATAGGGTTCAGTAGAAGCTGGATGTAAACAAATCACTTTAGCGTATATCCTGGTTCTATTTACAGGGCCTCTGCACCCTACACTACTGGGGTAGCTAATCTGCACCTTTACCCAACCAGGTAACCATCTACTTACCAAGACTAACCAAAGGTGTAAATCCAAGTAGACTGCTTTAGATTAATTTTTACTATGGCGAATTTTTTCTTCAATAGCAAATCTTTTCTTCGGAAGACGTAAAGACAGCGCTTTTCGATAGATGACAAGTATCGCTAATCCAATAAAAGTCGCTAGGCTGCGCTATGGTGCTATTCGTAATCAAAACACGTAAAATGAAGAAAAACGAGTTTAAAAAAACAGAAACGGCAAAAACGGCCAGAAAAAAAACGAAACAGAAACAGAAACGGTACTAAAAAAACGGCTACCTTTTTTCTGTTTTTTCCGTTTTCCCAAAAAAAAAACAACAGAACATAAAACGGTAGAAAAAAAAAGAAACAGAAACAGAAACGGCGCCGACCCCTACTACAGAAATGACTCCTTTCGATGGTCGCATCAATGTTAATTTCAATTAGAACTTGTGAGAATGTCTCTTACTTCATTTGACTTATGTATCCTGCTGGGCGCTTCTTGGCGTAGAGAGTGTCTGCCTCCTCTATCCACTTCGGTCCATGGTGAGGGTTTATGTTTCGCTCAGTCTGATGTTTGCCTCCATCAGGAACTTGGACAGACTGTCGAACCATTGCTTCTTTGGTCGGTCATGGGGTCGCTTTGAGCCGGCTTTGGTAGGGTCGAAGTCGTAGATCGTCTTTGTGGGTAGATGTAAAGGCATTCGCAGCAGGTGTCCATCGTAAGATGTGTTCGGCTGCTTGGGTAGCTGCTTAGTGAATGCCTCTTAGCGTTTTATGGGACTTTTTTTTGTCTTTTCTAATACCAAAGGATTTTGACGGTCAATACTTAGACAATTAATGTTAATGCGTATCAGTTTTATGTATTTATTTATATTTTTTATGTATTTATTATTTTTGTTTATTTATCAATTACATGTACTAGTTGTGTTGATTACTGATAACCTTTGGTGTCTATAATATTGCCCCCAGTGTCTTGGACGGAATCTTTTAACACTCCTTTTTCCAATATATTATTGAAAAACCAGGTCCAAGAAGGAGGAAATAATAACAAATGGAGTAAGGGGCATTTAGGGATTAAGTATAAGTGTTAGAGGAATGAATGTTCATATGAAATCCTGTGTAATATACAACTTGTATTAAGTCCCAAAACTTCAATAAAAAGAACACTGAAAAAAATTGCTTGCATTCACGAGGCTTGGATTGTCTTTTTTTTAATTTGTGTATTCTTAATCAGTATAATTTCCTTTCATTGTATTTAGTTTGTTTCTATTACTGGCTTGTTATTCCTTATCTACAGGTCATAGTAACTTAATTATTCACTTTAAGGTGCTTGTGAACAAGAAGGTCCCTTTGGCCAGCTCCTTGAACTTGTCTGTTTCTGAAGCCCATTTCGCGAGGTATCAAGATGTTCCAGTTTCGTAAGTATTTTTTTCACTTTCATTTCAATTTCATTCCAACTAGTAGGATGCAAAATGACAATGTAGTAACATTTTATAGAAATACATATAGATATATTTTTATTTCTTTGCAACTTGAAATCATCGAGAGAGCAAATATGTAGGAAGACAAATGACCTGTGATCTAAAAAAGTTTCGTTTTTCTTTTTTTTTTTTAATTCTGCCGGATTTTGAAAATCTGAATTAATGCTAGTTTTACTCCTAGTCGAGAGTAGTTGGTGTGCTGGATTTGAAATCCTTTGTCCTAAGGGCGGTGGTTCGGTTCCTGGTGTGGCCAGTTATTTAGTTTGGGACGGGGGTCAGTGGCGTGACTCTGTAAGCTCAGCCAGAGTCGACCCAGCCCAAAATGGGTACCTGAAGAAATCTGGGGAAGGTAAGAAGGAAGGGTATGCGAAAGCAGAGGATGGCTGGCCCCCAACCCCCAATACACTTTCTGGCTGAAGGGCCTTGACGCCGAGATCAGTACTGCCGGTTTGGACTTTAAGGGTCTAGTGTCATTTCCTTTTTTTCCCTTTACCTAGTTTTACTGGGCAGTACCAAGGGAGCGAGCTTTGCTCGGGGTTTTTAGACATGAAAACGGTGGCTGGCGTATTCACCCCTCTACAGCGGAAATTCAATCCCCTTATACTCTGCTTCACACAAGAAAAACCTCCTGAATAATTTTTCTAGACTTTTTTTTATTTACATTTGTTTTATTTTTTGCTTCATCAGTTCATGGATTGTTGGCCTCTAAACCATACAAGGGAAAACAAACTGAATTTCAGTCAAAAGTAACAATATTTCTAGTTTAATATCTAAGATCACTCTCAAAGTTCAATTGACTGTTTTGTTAACCTGCAAAGTTCAGTTGACCCACTAAGCGGCTAATTAATAAAAAAATCGTTAATCGCTATGTATGAACTTGACAATACAATGCAAAATTAACCTAGGTCGGGACGTTTAAGAATAGTAAAGTCGTGATCGACATTTAGTCACCTGGGTCCAACTGTCAAACTTCATTTTGACATTTTTTCTTCTTCTTGAATTTTAGGTAAGAGAAGGTTTAAAAGTAATATATTAAGTGCGATGGGACGAAAAGTTGAATGCTCCTAAACTCTTAACCTATCTTGATCGGTTATATATATATATATATATATATATATATATATATATATATATATATATATATATATATATATATATATATATATTAAAGATATAAGATGGCAGTTTGCATTGCTGAGAAATCTACCACAGATTTTGTTGAGTCATGTTAAACTCACGCCTGCTTTTTAAAATTTGCTGAGGAGACCGTATAAGCTCTAAAATTTATTTCCTAACTATGCTTCAAATACCAGAATTAATAGCCTACAAAATAAAAAGTTCCAAGTTGTCGTTGTTATTTTTTATTAGCTTTACTTCTTTTCTTACTTGTTTGTTGCTGGCTCGAATGTCTACATGTGAATGAGCTAAAATTGGCGCATCTTGGTTTTTATTCGGAAATGGAATGCAAATGTAGCAGCAGAACTGGTCTTGGACGTTTCGTTTTGTTGGTGGTACTAGGCCAGTTGCTGGTGAAAGTCGGCAATTTTTTTGTATAGACAGAAACTGCCATTTGTCTAAAATGTTTCTATAAAATTTTCTTTGCGATTAGGAACAAAGGTACTATGAGCATTCAGGTACTGTATAACAGATTTTATAATAGCCAACTCTCCTACTTTATCTTCGTTAAGTGGAATTTCATGCTACCGAATAACAACACATCTTAATTGGGGTTCCTCATACTCTATCAATGAAGTCTCGTTCAGCATCTTAAGGAGAATATTAGGGAATTTCCAATCAATACTTGAGTTTTTTTCGGGTTTCCACTGGTGTTGATGTATGGATTAGGCTAATAATGGGATACTATCCTGCCTTGCTTATGATGTTAGGGATTTTTGAGATGGATGTGCTTTATATTTTTTATGTATTTCTGTATTTAGTATGTTGCATTTCTTTTTTCTTTGTTTTTTTCTCTCCTCTTCTTCTCCAGGCAGGTTCCAAAAAAACATCTGACTTCAGATGCCAGGTGAGGTAGAAAACAGCTGGTCTTGCTGCACGATCGAAAAGAAGAAGATCGAAAGAAGCCTCGGGGGGGGGGGAGACCATATCTAAGTTCATTTTTTGAGCTGTGAGTTTATTATTATTAATTTATTTTGTTGTGAAGTGGACACATAATCCTATTTCTCCTTTCTTCTTTTTAACCTTTCCTTTTTCATTTTTCTCTATCACTCGTTTTTTAATTCAATATTTATAGCAGTTGTGTTTTGCAGGTATAAGCGCGATGTTGAGTCTTTTGCAGAACAAGTGTTGTTATCCTCCAATAAAGAGTCAAGTATGCTAGTCAAAATCAGTTTACGTCAGGTTAGAATACCAGAACTTGGGGACAAATTCAGCTCCAGACACGGACAAAAGGGTGTCACTGGTTATTCCTAATAATGTACCATCCTTTTTATGGGAATCAATAAGGATTATGTAGGAATAATCAGTAATTAGCTTCTTCCTATTATTTAATCAACTGCTAGCTCAAAAAGAAACTTCAAAAAGAAGAGAAAAAAGATGCAGTTTTCTCGAGAGTCTGCCACTTCCCTCTGTGTTGAAATAGGTCCTTGTTGTTGTCCAAACGTGAAACTTGTGTTTTACCGAAACGGAAAACCAACAGAACTAAAACTCAAATTTTGAATATAATAAATATCCGTTATTTTTCTTGGCCAAATTAATAAGACTTTTTTTTCGTTTCATCATCTAAATTATTCCAAGCTCTAACCCCATTATGAATAAAAGAAAATTTTGAATGCATTTAGCAAGTAACCCTTTTTATGTTTTCTTTGCTATTGTAAAAGTAGCTCAGTTTAGCGTTCATTTTTTAGTGCTACGATACCTGTTTAAATAAATGCGAAAGCAAAACCTGGACTGCTACTTAGATTAGGAAGTAAGTGGAACGTTTGAATTTCCGGCTTGAAACGTATTCGATTCTTTTTTTAAGTTGTGTAATTTTTTTTAAATATTTATCGCAGGGTAGGTGAAGTTTAGGCATTTAAGTTTTTATGTATTTCAGTGACGTTAATTGGGGTTTCTTTGTTAGATTGCCCTTTTTTACATTTACGATTTTTACGCTAGCAGAAGCGTTTTTTTTTTTTTTTTTTTTTTTTTTTTTTTTCAATCTTGATCATATTTTATTCTTTTGATTTTCAATTAATTGTATTCATTAGTTTGTAGTTTGAATATTGGAATTTATTCAGTTAATATTTTTTAGCCATTATAGTTCCTCAAGAAAACCTGCCATTTAGTTGCCATGGAGTTGTTCCTGATATGATCATGAATCCTCATGGTTTCCCCTCTCGAATGACCGTTGCAAAGCTGATTGAACTGTTAGCTGGAAAGGCCGGCCTGCTTGACGGAAAACAACATTATGGTACCTGTTTTGGAGGATCTAAGGTAAACGAACTATAGTATATCAGATATGGTATGTATATTTATCTAATCTGGCGGAGTAGTAATGTGTATCTTGGGGTTAGTCAAACTCTGTTAAAATTAGTGTTTAATAAATCAAGCCGTGGTTGTTCTTTTTTCCGTGTAATTCTACTTATTTTGTTCCCCAAAAAATGAATATTAGTTTCAATGAGGCTATATTAATATATATTTTTTTTTTAACAGGAAAGCATTCGTAGAAGACTTGCTTGGTAGCTTTCAAGTATAGGCTTGAATTTATGGGTCAGGGGCGAATCCAGGAGGGAGATAACGGGGATACACCCCCCCCCCCCGCAATTTGGAAAGGTATCCCGTAGGGTCGACATTCTTATTGATCTTCAGTAATACAACAACATAATGAAAGCTGTAAATCTTATTGTGATGAAACTGAATGATTTATTCATTTTATCAAATAAAATTTAAAACAAAACTGTCGTAAACGCTAACCAAATTCTTTATATAGAAGTCTTCGCCCCTGTTTCAATCAGAAACAATAGATCTCGTATACTTTCTTAAACACGCTGACGAACTTAAGAGCAAGGTTAGAGACATGAGAAAGAGAGTAAAGCTATGTTTCATTCACTTTTCTCTGAAGGGACTGAACCGTGTCAAGATTATGAAATCAGCATTAAAGTGGCCAGATGAGCTCCAAAACAAAAGTATAGGAATAATTATGCAACAGCGTCGGAGGATCCTGAACCGCATTACCGACTTCTTGTTTTTATATTATTTCTGGACTACCTTCTGCAGCAGCTGTATCAGCGATTCCTTAGTCACAGAAAGTTCCTGGAGTCACTCCAATAGGAACTACAATAGCTACTTCCTCAGTACTGTATTTCCTTCGAGGAAGAAAAAATATCGGATATATCGGATACTCTGACTAATTTTTGGTATCTTGATGCAGACAGCTTTAGAGGAAACTTGCAAGCTGAGTTAGCTCTGTGGAGGAGAATGTGACTACAGTCGGTAAACGGGGTACCAAAATATTTCATAACCTGCTTAAAAGAATGTGATAAGAACATTTTCTTCTCTCTACATCGATTTTTGAAGATTGGTGCAGCAGTTCCCGGCACTCCTATACCAGGAGTGCCTCGGGTCAGGAATATCATGCGAGTCACCATTAGAAATACTGAGACTACTCCTCATTAATAGTTAAGGAAGGTTGAAAGGTGTGCGCCTCCCTAATATCTAAGACTTCGTAGGTTTTCGATGATGTATAGCTTGATGGGAAACAACTTTGGTTAACTCGTGCTTATGTGACTTATGCAAGTTAGGCAGCTAGTGTCGGATTTTAATGCTAATTTTCTTCAATGTTTGAAGGTCTAGAAATTTTGATAAGAGCGTTTCCAACAAATATTTTAAGATAAATTGTTTTTCCCATAGATTTTAAACGTAATACCTTATGGGAATAGCCATAGGGGTGTCTTAATTTCTATTAAAACTGTTTAAATCTTTTTAGATTCTTCACTTTTGCTTACCACGACATTCACAGTGCAATATTTGTCGAAAGGTATCGTAGAAATGAGCAACTAGAAAAACAAAGTAAAAGAACAGATTAAATATGGAAAACAGTAAGAAATTAAATTTTTTTTCTTTTGTGTCCATTTTTTTTTTTTTTTTTTTTTAAATTACAAACGGGTTACAATAAATAAATAAACAAACATCTCATTTAAAAAACACAATCCAATGCATTACTGCATGCCGGACAAAACCCGAAAAAAAAAACAATAATATTTTCTTTTATTACTCTTTTATTTCCTTGGAACCTAATATAACCCAACCCAAAAACAAATAAATAACTTCTCTCGCCTCCCTCTCCCACCCCACCAACAAAAATTTGGGAACTTGAGAATCATCCACGCAAACAACCCGACACAACACACAACATTCACAAAAAGAGAGAAAAAAAAGGAAATAAATCACTCATCCATTCAAAACCCCAACAATCATCTCACCAACAACATTCAACCAATCATTCTCTACACACAACCACTAAGATCTTACATATTGAGAAAAACAGCTTACTTTGAGGGAATTTCGAAATTCATCCAGATCTGTCTTGTTTTTTACCTCCTCGGGAAGTTTGTTCCAGGCAGTCAGGGCCAGAAAAATGGATAGAAAATGTAGACCTTGTTGTTACAGGGAAATGCTCCAGTATAGTGTGTCTATCTTTTTTCCGAAGTGGAATCAGTTTGACGTTTATAAACCTATATTTAACTGGCAGGTAAAAGACGTAAGTGATGACTAGATACGCCACGGCTACAACTACCTTGGGAAAGAAGTTCTGACCTGTGGTTTAACTGGCGAGCCCTTAACTGGCTATATTTATTTTGGACCTGTTTATTATCAAAAACTGAAGCACATGGTTCAAGATAAAATGCATGCTCGAAGTTCTGGTCCTGTGAAACCGCTGACACGTCAACCAGTTGAAGGTAGAGCTAAAGAAGGGGGGCTACGTGTTGGTGAAATGGAACGGGATTGTCTCATTGCTTATGGCTCCAGGTGAGTATTAGTTAGGATATATTTAAGTACTCTATTATCAGGGAAAGGGATTTCTTAGTATTTGCTCATTTTGTTTAGCATGAGAAATACTGTCGAGTGTATCTGAGTTTGGAAAATGATGATGAGAAAAATGTCGAAAGATGAAAAAAAAAATTATACGTATTTTGTTACTTTTTACAAATCAGAAAAAAATTTTGGAGTGTAGGGGGAGGGGTCAAACCGAGTAACCCCTTCCCCTGGATATGGCCCTGGCCTTGGTAATTTAACTAAACTTCGTTTGCCAAAAGACAATAGTAAATTGAAGATACACAGCCGTCACCCTCCCATTCAAAGCTTGAGGGAATATTTAAGGAAACTAATTTTTCTAAAGAAATTTCGGTATCTTTTTGTAGATAGGTATTCAAGGATGTTTTTTCCTTTCTATCTTTTTTTTTAGAGATTTTTCAGGAAGTATACAGATTGTTTCGCTTTTTATCATAAATACCAGTTATAATTCTGGTAGTAATATCGCTGGGCGTGTTTTTTTAGGTGTTTTCACGAGAAGCTTATGACAATTTTGCTTTCAATGTTATATACCATCCAGAGAGTTTTAATAGAAATATCGGTTTGTCATATTGCTTAATAAATTCGCCGCTATGAGCTTAGGTTTAGAGCAGGGATTCAGTCGAATCGATTTTTTTTTTAACATTATTTAATAATATTTTATCAGCTAAATGATTCACCGAAATAATTCGTTTTGGTGAAATGAAACGAAATCGTCTTATTGCTTATTACTCAACGTGAGTATTAGTCATGGCATACTAGTCACTCTTTTATCTGTAGAAAGAATTTCTGACCCCGTGTTCGATAAGATTATTGCAATGGATTTTTATATTTTTTTGCGTTCGATAGCCAGTTAAATTTTGTAATTGCGTCCAAAACTACGTATTACAATGGATTATTTGCTTCTTGTTCTTCAGAGCTCAATAAGCTACGATTTGTCCTTTTACAGATTAAACAAAGAGAAAAAAAAAATTACAATGAAAATAAGGAGCAATAATAAAACTTAAAACAAACAGAAATAATTTCATATATGAGAAGGCTGGGGAAAATCGGAAAAAAAAATCGGATGTTTGGGGGAAAATGGGAACTAGTTGCCTTCCAATCTTTTTGGTCACTTAAAAAGGGCACTAGAATTTTTGATTTCCGTCCGATTGAGCTCTCTTTCTATCTTCTATGACCTTTGGTTCCATTCGATCACCCCTGGGGAATAATAATAATATAAAATAAACACTCATCCGGATCTTTCTTCTGGCCAAAAATACAAATTATACATTTTGTAGATAGGAGCTTGAAACCTCTACAACATGGTCGTCTAATATTCTGAATCTGCTGGTGTGATTTTCATTAAGATCGCTCGAAATTTTGGGTGTGATTTTCCCCTTTTTCGAAAATCAAGCAAATTTTCTCCAGCTCATAGCCTTTGATGGGTAAAATTAAACTTAATTAATTTTATATATTTAATTCTATTTTTTAAAGTTATATATATATATATATATATATATATATATATATATATATATATATATATATATATATATATATATATATATATATATATATATATATATATATATATGTAAAAATCCATTTTGATGTTCAAACCGATTGAAATAGAGAAAAGTGTTTACTCTTATTCAATAATATGCTGCAATTCATGGCAATAAATTGTTAATAAGCTTCGTTGTGTTTGCTGATTTGGTTGAGTATGAAATTTCGCTTGAGTGCAATTTGATATGGGCTCGGTCAAATGACTTTCAAAAAAGATTATTGGTGGTGTTTTTGTATAGATAAACATTCAAGGATTTTTTTTTCTCTTTCAGAGAAATTTTTCCGGAAAAAATATAATTTCTATTTTAATCATATATACCCATCCTAGTCCTAAGAGTAATAACGCTGGTTTTTTTTTTATTATTTCTCTTAATTTGAATTTTTGTTTTGAGAAATGTCGCTTTCAATTTAATATGTCAGCTAGAGATTTTTAATAAGAATGTCACTTGTCGTATTCGGTTGATAAATTTGCAGCTTTCGTTCTGAGTTTAGCTTTAGAGTGTAGATTTACTAAAAATTAACTCTTTTTTCAACATTATCTAATATTCTTTGTTTATTTGAAAGGATTTACTAAATTACGCTATTTAATCACTCATAATAAGAATAATCACTGGAAATGATATTATAATAAATCCCAAAGTTATTTCTATAATGATTTATAATGAGATGATTGTCTAAAAGCCAATAAAATAAAAAAGAAAAACATTTATAGGTTAGTAGAAAATTTGATCAAAACATCATCCAATCGATCTGTTTTAGCTCAGAAAAAAGTGCAATATATGAATTGATTCTGAATGGTTATGAAGGTTTTTTCTTCTTTTTATTTGTCTTTTTTAGTGTACATTTAAATGCCTTACTTTTAATTTAAACTTTTCAATAAAATCTGATTTAATTTTTGTTTTTATGCTTCTGATATTTTTGCCCCTTCTTCTTTTCTTCTTCTTTTTGAATAACTGAGTTGTGAGTAGAGCCAAAATATTTTATCAATTTTTGTTTTTGTTGATTTTCTTTAATTCTCGTTGATATTACTATTTTTTGTGTCCTGCTGTGGCGCAGTGGGTTTGATCTCAGCTTGGTAATACGGGACTCAGAGTTCAAACCCAGCTGTAGCAACATACTGCGGGCTGACGCAAGGACCATAGTAGCCGAGAAGCATCTTTAATCCTTTACTATTTGCAGTGTCCGGCCAGTAATGTGCTTGCAAATCATCTCCCTATTTCCCTTGTAGGAATTTATTGAAGGAACGTTTGATGATCTCCGCTGATGCCTTCAATGTCTTCATCTGTTCGAATTGCGGTTTCCTTTCTCACAAGAAACTATGTTGGACCTGTAAAACTAGCAAGCATCTGACAGAAACTACAATGCCCTATGCCTGCAAGTTGCTGTTGCAAGAACTGCAGTCTATGAACATTACCCCGAAGATACGCATTGGGGGCTCCAATACTGTGGCAAATGTAACCTCCAAGTCAGGCTTGAAAAGCTAGGTGTCCTATTTGTTTTTTGAAGTTTTGTATTGCTTATATATAAACGAAGTCTTCTGTTGATAAGGAAAATTAGATATCTCTTCATTAAGAGCTTTTTCGCCCCCGGTTTCAAGGCT